>NW_006409051.1:256256-269550 GCF_000296735.1 Chrysochloris asiatica | reverse complement strand
AAAACATTCCAGGATAAACAGAAGCTAAGGTATTTTGCCAAAGTCAACCCTGCGATGAAAAACATCCTAAAGGAAGTTCTGTGGGCTGAGAACTAAAAAGAACAGACAACAACTAAAGTTTGATGTACGTGGCAGCATCACTCTAAACTCAATTGACAAATGGAAGAGTCGAGAACAGAATAATATTATAATTACAGAGGATCTGGCAGTTCAGTTTACGATCAAAACAATTACAATAGGAAAGAAGGTAAACACAGAGGAACAGAGATCCAGTTGGTGAAAAGGTCTGGTATATTACAGGATAAAATACACTTTTTTTAAATGGAGGGAAAGGTAATGGAATATAAGGTAACCACAACAGTGAGGTTGGGATGGGGGTTTTAGTTCAGGTGTTGGGGAGGGCAATACAAGAAGGGGGACAAGGTGGAAGAACAAGATAGATAGGGAAACACTGAGACAGGTTTGTATGGTCTAAGTGGGACAGAGGTAAATAGTGATGCATGCTCAACCTTGGAACAACAGGGCTCTGTGATACAGGGGTCTAGGCATAGTTTGAAGAGGGGAAAGAACACTAAGATGCTTGACTGTCTAATGAATATTGGTTTCCCTTGCCTACAGTTGTAAAATAGACACGAGTGGGATAGAAAGGAATGTTGGGAAACATGATTAAAGAAAACTTGTAAGCTTATAACTGATTGGAATACCTAAAAGGGGTTCTACAACTTGCCCAGTGAAATAGACCTCTTGTGGAGCTTTTGCAGAGTATAGGACCTTAGGTGGAATACTGAATCCCATCCAGAACCTTCTGAGGTGGGACATTCCCACTAGCAAGGACAAGCATACCAGCCTGGAACAGCTAGAGCAATAGAAGATACATCTTCAGAGATCATCAGGAAAAGTCTAAAACAAAAATGTCAGCATGACTGGCTATCATAAGAATAAGCAAGCTGTTCACCAGGAAGCCATCAAGGCAAGCAATCAAGATCCTTCAGGACAAACTCCCCTCTAAGACTAAAACTCAAGGGAACACATGAGCAGGCATGTAAGCTTGCTGGTGACCAAATTGGTGTACTGGTGAGTGGAAGATGGGGAAAGGCAGCAATGAAGAAATGGGCTGAGTTCAACCACAGTTCATTGACTCCTGTTGACCTGGAGATGAGAGAGAGAAGAGGAAGAGCTTGTTAGTAAGTTTGGTAAGACCTGGGGATACTTGAGCCTATGGACAAGGACATAGTCACAGAGGGCTAGAGCTGAGAGTGAAGCATCCAGCTGATATGAAGTGAGGGGAGATGAACAAGAACACCCAATCTTGAAGACAGTACCCATTTGATGTAGCTACAATGGCTTGATAATGAGAAATTGGCTAGAGGAAGATTAAAAAAGAAAAAAAAATTTTTTTGATAAAGGAAACAGGTAAATTGCTACAATTTGATGAACTTGACCTAAACTCATGGAGGTAGTAACTCTAAATACCAATAGAGAAGGATCACATCAAGTATCAATGCTATCCCCTCTGTACACAGGGTACATAGGGACAGGCAACATTGACACTGGCTACCTAAAATAGGGGGAGGAGAGCTATAAAGGCATGAAGTGACTGGCTTACAAGGTTTTATGATGGAGTTTAGTTTGAGTGTGTAGGGGAATTAAGTGTTCCCACTGAATAGTTTTCATGTTGTCTAGATGGCTCTGGTGAAAAGAGACAGGGATAAAATTCTTATGATTCAATAGTGAGTAATTGTTATCATGACTAATTGTGACTGTCACAATTGTATAGGTAGAAGTTTTATCACAAAAACGGGAGTGGTTAATCTTACAGTTCAGAAACTGTAAGATTACTGTAATCTCACAGTTCAGAAACTAGGACCATCAAAGCAGAAGAGCACAAGCAGAATGCGGGACCTTATCCACAGTAGCAGAGATGCCAAAGATGGAGGCAGAGGTGGTGACATAGAGAAGGGAAGTGGCTAAGGACTCTAGATTCATGGGAAGAAAGGAACCATGAGCTGGTGGCCAGGAGGCAGACTTGCAGAGTGTGCCCTTTGTAGATGTAAATTAATATTATATATGCCTGAATGTTTTGTTTTTTAAAAAAGAGCTAAAGTGAATAGTGAGAAATACTGTTAACTGATGGTATATGGAGGGGATTATAATCATTGTAATGAAACAAGGTTTGTGATTTGTTGATTGTAAAACTGACGATCTGCCCTGTAAACTTTCACTCAATCCACAATAAAAACCTTAAAAAAAGGGGGTGGGGTGGGGGATAGAGGTAAATACTGTTGACTGATGGTACATGGATGTGATTGTAATCATTTACAATGAAGCAAAACATGATTTATGGAATATAAAACTAATAATCTGCCCTGTAAACTTTAACTCAATTCTCAATAAAAACTTTAGAAATTAAAAAAAAAAAAAGTAAAGAGGACTTAAAGTGCTTAATGATGAATATCAAAGGCCATAGCCTTCAGTATGGGTTATATCTAAATGTAAAGAAAAAAAAATCATCACCATTGGACCAATAACTGTCATGACATATGGAGAAAGGATTGAAGTTGTCAAAGATTTATTTTGCTGGGATCAAAATTAAAAAATGTATTGCATTAGGCATATCTGCACAAGACCTCTTTAAAGAGCAAAGATAACAGTTTGAGGACTAAGGTGCACCTGACTTCTGCCAATATATTTTCAATAGCTTCATTTGCATGTGAAAGTTGGTCAATGAAATATGACTAATTCAACTGAGAACTGAAGTTTTTTTTATCGTTTTTATTGTGAATTGAGTGATTATGTGGGTAAATATCAGTTTTATATTCATCATTTCATTGCAATGATTACAATCTCTGTGCATCATCATTCAACAGTATTTGCTTCCATTCTCTCTGTTTTGTTTTATTGTTTTTTTGAGGGGAAGTACACAAAATCACTCAGGAATAGCTAATCAATTAAAGAATCAAAGAACACATTCTGCAAGCCTACCCCCTGGCCACCAGCACCTGGCAGCCAGTACATAGCCTTTCTCTTTCCATGAATCTGGAGTCCTCAGCTGCTCTCTCCATGCTCTCATCTCTGTCTCTATCTCTGGTGTCCTTGCTTCTCTGGATAGGGTCCCGCATTCTTCTTCTCCTCTTCTCCTTTGGTGGTCCAAGGATCTCTTCCTGGACTCCCCTCCTTTTGTTACAAAGCATCTACCTATACAGTTGTGACAGTCCCAATTAGTTATGATAATAGTTACTCACTATTGAATCATAAGAATCTTATCCCTATCTAATTTCACCTGACGTGTATAGACAAGATGAAAACTATTCACTAAACTCCCTCTTGAAAACTTGTAAGCCAGTCACTTCATGCCTTTATAACCTCTCCCATTTTAGGTAGCCAGTGTCTAAGTTGTCCATCCCTATCAACCCTGTATGCAAAGTGAGTACGATTGATTGTGGATGTGAGGACTCTCTCCCTCTCAATTGGTATTTTGAGCTAATCCATCCATAAGTATAGATCAAGTTCATCAAATTTTAGCAATTTACACTTGTTTCTTTTATCAGAAAAAAAAAGGATTTTTTTTTTTTTTTGCTTTTATCTTCCTCTGGTCAATTTCTGATCATCAAGCGATTGAAGCCAGTTTGGGCATTGAGAACTGAATTTTTCATTTTATTTTATTCTAATTCCAGTGTAAATAGTCACGTGGTTTTTGGCTTCTTTGTTGGACAGCACAGGTTTAGAGGCTATAATGTTGATATTCTCAAGACTTTACCTTATTAAGATATACAAGGGGTCTTCAAAAAGTTCATGGACAAATGGCATTAAAATGGTAGAATTTTTCCACAAATTTTTTTAGGGGGCAAGCCAGGCTTAAGGCATGAGGGGTTAGGGTTAGATATATGACTAGGTTTTGGCTATTTATTGTTTTGGCTATTAAGTTCATTTATTGTTAGGGTTATGGTTAGGACTAGGATTAGTATTATGGGGTAAAGGTTGGGTTAGGAGTTAGTCTTGGTCTAATTTTTACAGTTACAATTTTTTTTCTTGAAATCTATGTGATTTCCTCTTCATTTGGTATTTCTACAGCTGGATTATTACCTATTTTTCCTTTATTATTTTTTTGTTGTTATTGTTGCGATTGTATCTCTGGTTCTCTCTTTTCAGTCTGATAGATCTGTTTTACTTTGTATACTGTACTTGCAGTATCACCCAGAGGTGATATTATCATATATATTAGTCTCAGGTTGTTGTCTGCTACTGTTGGTTTTCTATCCAGAGAACTCCCTTTAGTATTTTTTGTAAGGTTGGTCTAGTTTTTACAGATGCTTTTAATTTATGTTTGTCTGAATGTGACCGAATCATATTTGATGGCAGTTTTGCTGGATATATGGTTCTTGGTTGGCAACTGTTTTCTTTCAGAGTTTCAAGTATGTCACTCCATTGTCATCTTGCCTGCATGGTTTCTGCTGAGAAATAAGAGCTCATTAGTTTTATTTTGTTTCCAGTTACCTTGGTTTAGTACATCATTATTTTCTGTGGGTCTCTAAGTATGTTGCCATAATGGAAGCAAACTAGAATTGAGCTCTAATAGTTGTCATTTCAGTCAATCAAAAGGTTTTTATTCTCTTTGGAAATACATGCATGTGTACTTTTTTTTCTTCCTTAAAGGCACGTTTGTTGCTGTTCAGTGCCCTCGAGTTGAGTCAGTTCCAACTCATAGCAAACCTGAATAGAGTTTCTGATGAGTAGCTGGTGAATTTGAGCAACCAATCTTGTGATTCAAACCAATCTTGCAATCTAGTGCATTATCCCACGGTACCACACCAAGACTCCAAAAGCAGTGTTTGCATTTCTCAACCCTTACAGGAAGAATTCTGTGCTCTTCGATTTACATCACATAAAAATGGCAGATTACCAAATCTCAAGGGATTCAAATAGTGTTCCTTTTAAATGTTCTTTGAGTTTTAGAAACAAAAAGAGATGACTGAAGTGGTATAATCAGGACTGTAGGGTAGATGGGCTAAGCTTTTTCCTAATGAGAGTTTTATAGAACAGACCTTGCTGCGCTCAAAATGAGCAGATACATTGTTGTAATGGGAAAAAATTCTTTACATGACTTTCCTGGTCTTTTTCTCACTACTGTGATTTTCAGTCGCCTTAAAACTTCTTCCTGTAATCATCGTATGTCATTTGAGAAAATCTGTCAACATTTCCCCTTTGGAATCTCAAAAAAACAGTCATTGTAACCTTCTAAGCTGACCTCTTGCCTTGAATTTAAGAGGTTCAGCAAATCGCCTCTGAAGCTTGGACTTTTTATTTTTGAAGGCGCCTTAACTAGACTAAGACAATGTATTATTGAAAGAACTTGTTTGAAGCCATCCACTGATCGCATTGACATGCTTGAATATGTTTTTTCTGGAATAAGCCCATGCATGTATGAAGTGGAACCCTAGTAGCATTATTATTATTATTATTAGTAGTAGTAGTAGTAGCAGCAGCATTATTTTTTGACTTACCTGTGTGTGTGTGTGTGTGTGTGTGTGTATACACATAAATATTTTAAATTTATTTTAAATATTTATGAAAGAATACGAAGGCATAGCTACCCTATCTCCCATGTATCATATGCCCACCCTTTCTAAGAGTTGTTCTTTCACAAGCTGGAATTAACATAGATCTAGGTTTGAATCTTGGCAATGTTTCATTATAGCTGTAATCATTTCTTCTTCTGTGATATGGAAACAGAACAGAGTTAGCAAGGTTAAGAGAAATGACATGAACAACTCTGAGAAGCCTGGTGTTGGTCTCCAGCATTACTGTATCTGTATTCATGTTTTCAGAAAAGATATTAAAATTGGAGACTGTTACTGTAAGTAATGTTTTTCCCCTTTTCTCTGCCAGGATGAAAATGGGATAAATAGACCAGTTTGTTCCTATGTTAGACCACTTCGAGCGGGACGGCTTCTAGATACTCCAAGGCAAGCAGCAAGATTTGTTAATGTCTTGGGTTATGAAAGAGCCCCTGTTATTGGCGGAGGAGGTAAACAGGAACAGTGGTGCACTCTGCTGGCCTTTCTCTGTAGAAACAAGGTATCACATGTACATAATAGAATTAAATAGAGTACAACACAGTTGCTTTGAATTTGTATATTTTCATAAGAATTAGCTTATAGAAAAAGTGTACATTTTGTCAGTTTGAACATATCAAAATCTTGATGTTTTCTATATATAAAATACTAAATGTCATTATTTTCTCATTTATGTAGTTTTTTTTAATTTAATTTGATTTCTGTATGGTAGGAACATACAAGTATGCTGGTATTCACGTGTCAGTTTAGAAATATGGAAACCAAGATATGGAGTAAATCCTAGATTGAATTAGAGACAGCACCAGGACTAGAATCATGTTTTCGAATCCTACTAATGTTAAATTTTGCTTAGGTAATTACCCTTTTAAAACTTGGGGTTTTAGCCCTTTTTAAAAGGGGAAAATGGCAGTACAAAATGAATGTTGTTGTTAGGTAGTTGACTTCAACTCATAGCAATCCTGTGCACCACAGAACGAAACACTGCTTTGTACTGTGTCATCCTCACAATTATTGTTACACTTGAGCCCATTGCTGCTTTCAGTATGCCAGTCCATCTTGTTGGTGTCTTCCTCTTTTTTGCGGACCCTCCACTTTACCAAGCATGATGTCCTTCTCCTGGGGACTGGTCCCTCCTGATAATGTGTCCAAAGTGTGAAAGACAAAGTCTTACCAACATTTCCAAGGAGCATTCTGGCTGTACTTCTTCCAACACAGATTTGTTTGTTCTTCTGGCAGTCAATGGTACTTTTAATATCCTCTAACACCATAATTCAAACGCATTGATTCTGTGGTCTTCCTTACTCACTGTCCAACGTTTACATGCATATGAGGCAGTTGAAAATACTTTTGCACCTTCGTCCTCAAACTGTTATCTTTGTTCTTAAGTACTTTAAAGAGGTGTTGTGCAGCAGGTTTGCCTAATGCAGTATGCCATTTGATTTCTTGACTACTGCTTCTATGAATATTTATTGTTGATCCAAGCTAAATGAAGTCTCTGACAACTTCAGTCTTTTCTTAATTTTTCAGGAATATAAAGCAAAAATCTTTAAATTGCTACTTGTTTTGTTTAGTTGCTAATACATATTAATTTTATTTGCAACAGTAAACTCATTTTACAGACTACTCGTTTGTCAGTTTGTCATACTGAGGTGACTTGTGTGTTGCTGTGATGCTGGTAGCTATCCTTACTAGTATTTTAAATATCCATAGGAACACCTCTAGTCAGATATATTTCAGAGAGGCTTCCATACTGGGAAGGAGGAGAGGCAGACCACTTCTGAATAGTTAGTTAATGAAAACCTTGAGGCTTTCAGAAGTACTTGGTCCAATATAATGTTGGAAGATGAGGTTGGAAGGTACTCAGAATATGACTGGGGAAGAGCTACTCCTCAAAGTAGAGCTGACCTAAATGATGTGGAGAAAGCAACACTTCCAAGACCTTCATTTGTTGATGGGACTCATAACATGAATTGTACAAAGTATGAATCTAGGAAAATTAGAAATAGTCAAAAATTAAATGAAATGCATAAGGATTGATATCCTAGCCATTAGTGAGCTGAAATGGACTGATACTGCCATTTTGAATTGGCCAATTATATAGTCTGCTATGCTGGGAAAGACAGATTGAAGAGGAATGAAATCACATTCATTGTTAAATAGAGCTTTTCAAGATCTGTCTTGAAGTGCAGTGCTGCTATGATAGGATAATATCCATACACATGGAAAGAAGACCAGTTAATACCACAGTGTACTCAAATTTATGCACTAACCACTTAAGCCAGTGAGCATGAATTTTCAGAATTCTACCAACTTCTTTAGTCTGAAAATGACCAAACTTTAAATCAAGATGTATTGACAACTACTGGTGATTAGAATGTGAAAGTTAGAAACAAATAGGAAGGATCAATAGTTAGAAAATATGATCTTGGTAGTAGACACAATGCTGGGGATTACATGTAGAATTTTGTAAGACCAGGGACTTTGTCATTGTAAAAACCTTTTTTTTTTTTTCAAAAACATACATGGATTACACCCATGGACTCATCAAATGGAATACTCAGGAATCAAATTGACTATATCTTTGAGAAGAGATAATGTAGTAATTTAGTATCAGAGAAACCAAGACCTGGGGCCAACTGTGGATGATCAGTTACTCATATGCAAGTTCAGACTGAAGCTAAAGTAAGTGAAAACAATTCTGTAAGAGCCAAAATATGACCTTGAATATATCCCACCTGAATTTAGAGGCCATCTCAAGAACAGATTTGATGCATTAGACACTACTGAGCAGAGACTTCGTTGGATGACATCTAGAATGTCATGCATGAAGAAAAGCAAAGTCATTAAAAAGACTGAAAAGAGAGAACACAAAAGAGACAACAGAAGAGACTCTGAAACTTACTCTGAAATGTAGAAGCTGAAGTAGCTTGGAGAAATGAAGCAGTGAACAAACTGTACAGAACATTTTCAAGGACAGATCAAGAATATAAAGTCAAGTATTATAATGAAATGTGCAGAAACGTGTTAGAAAACCCACTTGGAATAACTCAGTCAGCATTTTATGAACTGAAGGACCTGAAGAAATATTTGAGCCTTAACTTGCAATATTGAAGAATTCTATAGGCAAAATATTGAATGGCATAGAAAGCATCAAAAGAAGATGGAAAGAATACAGAAAGTCACTAACAAATAATTGGTCAATATTCAACCATTTTAAGAGGTAGAAAATGATCAAAGGCCTATGGTATTGAAGGAAGAAGTCCAAACTGTACTAAAGAGATGAGTGAAAAAAAGGATCCTGGAATTGGCAGAATACCATTTAAATGTTTCAACAAAATCATGCAACCCAGAAGTATTCAACTAGTCTGTGACAAGAAATTTGGAAGGCAGCTACCTGATCAATTGATTGGATATTTGTGCCCATTCCAAAGAAAGGTGACCTAATAGAATGAAGAAATTATCAAATAATATAATTAATATCACTTGGAGGTAAATTTTTGCTGAAAATAATTCAAAAACATTTGTAGCAGTACATCAACAGGGAGCAGACAGAAATTCAAACCAGATTTAGAAGAGGATGTAAAATGAGGGATATCATTGCTGATGTCAGATGGATCTTTATTAAAAGCAGAGAATACCAGAAAGATGTTTATTTGTGCTTCATTGTTTATGCAAAGTCATTCGACTGTGGATTATAACAAACTATGGATAACATTGCAAAGAATGAGCATTTCCAAAACACTTAATTATTCTCATAAGGAACTTTTCAACAGAACAGGGGGATACTGAATTCAAAATCAGGAAAGGTGTGTGTTAGGATTATATCCTTTCACCATTACTCATTCTGTATTCTGAGCAAATAATCCAAGAAGTTGAATTATTTGAAGACTAATTCTGGCATCACAGTTGGAGGAAGACTCGTTAACAATTTGTGGTTTGCAGGTGACACAACCTTGTTTGCTGAAAGCAAAGTAGACTTGAAGTACTTTTGATGAAGATCAAAGACTGCAGCCTTCAGTATGGATTGCCACTTTAAAGTGTTAAAAAGCAAAGATGTCACTTTGAGTTTTAGGATGTGCTTGACCCACGCTATACACATGTGAAAGTTGAGCAATGAATAAGCAAGACCAAAGAAAAATTGTTGTTGTTAAGTGCCATCAAGTCGATTCCGACCCATAGCGACCCTGTGTAGGGTTTCCAAGGAGCGACTGGTGAGCTTGAACCCCTGACCTTGCAATTCAAACGACTTTACAATCTGGCACATTAACCCACAGCGCCACACCAGGACTCCAAAGAAAAGTAGATGCATTTAAATTATAGTTTTGGTGATGAATATTGAAACTACCTTGTACTGCCAGAAGAACAAGCAAATCTGTATTAGAAGAAGTACAGTCAAATGCTCAGAAGTACAGTCAGAATGCTCCTTAGAAGCAAGAATGTTAAGACCACCTAGTGTCTCGGTCTTTGGGCACATTGTCAGGAAGGATCAGTCCCTGGAGGACATTGTGCTTGATAAAGTGTAAGTTCAGCAAAAAAGAGGAAAACCCCCAACAAGATGGACTGACACAGTAGCAACAACAGTGGGCTCAAACATAACAATTGTGAAGATGGCATAGGACTGAACAGGGTTTAATTCTGTTGTACATAGGGTCACTATGAATTGAAACCAACTTGAGGGCACCTAACAACAAAAACAATAGCAACAACAATTTTAGAGATTCAAAAACGTTTCTGTCTTAGTTCACTAGAGCTTCCATAACAAAAATACTATATTGCAATAGAGCTTTAAAGAATAGTTTATTGTCTTATGGTTTTGGAGCTTAAGAGTCCAAATATAGGGTTTCGGGAGGATTAGATTCTATTAGGTGTAGGAGAAACACCAGGCATTTTTTGGTGTTCTCTGGCTTGTAGATGGATGCTCACATGTCGTGTTTTCTCTGAGTGCATGTTTGTCTTTTTTCCCTTTTTCTATAAAGCACCTTCAGAAGGGGTTAGGCTTAGAGCCCACCTTACTCCTGTTAGGATGTAATTAACAGAAATAGCAAAGATTTTAGCTGGTCACATTCACAGACAGATACAGGGGTTAAGAATTTAAGATATCTTTGGGGAACACATTTGGTTCAAAACAGTTTCGTAATCCTTTGTGTTCGATAAATTTGGATAATATGATAGTAAACGAGACTTTTAGTATTCAAATTCTGTTGAAACAGGATAGAACAAAAGAAAATGTCCTTAATGTGTTATTGTTTTAAAATATTACTTTGAGTCTATGTAAATAGAATGGGTATCACTAGGTAAAGCCAATTTGTCAGAAAGATTAGCCTTAAAAGCGATAGAAAAACAGTTAAACAATTCTTATGAAAAAGTTGATTTATTTCCAAGCTATAGTCCCTTAACAGCAATATATTTTTATGTGTTGTTGCTGTGTGCCATTGAATCTGTTCTAGCTCATAGTGACCAAATACAGGGTTTTAGAGAGTGACTGGTGGGTTTGACCTACTAACCTTGTGTTTTGCAGTTCAGGGTTTATCCTACAGTGTCACACCAGGACCCAGGACTCCAATAACTAAGACAGAGGCCCCTGACAAAAGGAGAAAAATGTGGAACAAAACTCAAAATCATTTTAAAAAAAAGGCCAAGTTGGTGATTTCCAAGTAGCCACTGCTTGGAAACTCTATACAGGGTTGATATAAGTCAGAACTGACTCAGTGGCACTTAACAACAACAATAACATAACAAAAATACCAGAAGTGGATGACTTTAACAGATTTACTCTCTTACAGTGTAGAAAACTAGAAGTCTGAATTCAAAGTACCTGCTTTGAGGAAAGGTCCTTGTTTCCTTTCAGCACCTGTAGACTCAACATTCCTTGGAGATCTCCATTTGTCTTAACATTACTCTGTTCCTGGATCTTGGTACTTCACAGTGCTGGGATCTCAGGTCCAAAGGACACACTTTACTCCTGGCTTTTCTTTCTGGTGTTAGTAGGTTCCTCTTTGTCTTTTCCTCTCTCCTCTTACATCTTAAAAAAGATTGGCTCAAGATACAACCTAGTTCTGTAGATTGCATTTGACCTCATTAACAGAGAAGTGAGGATTTGCATCACATTGATAATTACATCAGATCAGGGCTGAACACATCAGATCACATTATGGGGTAACAACATCATGTTAAATCTCATCATGGAGGTGATAACTATATCTTAGTTGCTAAACCACTGAGAATCCTGGCCAAGTTGACACAAAACCTTAACTACCACAGTCTCCTATTATGACCCTTTTTATGATAGATCAGTGGTACTAGCCATGTACCATCTAGTTTTCCTGGTCTCAATTTCATGGGGGCTAAGGTTTGCATGGTCCATTAGTCCTTTGGAATAATTGTTTCCATGTGTCTTTGATTTTCTTCACTCTTTTTAACTCTGGCTGGAGAGAAACCAGTAGTTGTACCTTAGATTGCCACTTAAAAGTTTCTAAGATTCCGGTTGTTACTCACCAAAATTGGATGTAGAATGTTGTCTGTGTCGACTATGTTATGCCAGTTGAACTTGGTGTCCCATGAGACTATGGTCTTGAGCCCCCAGATCTAGTGACTCGTTTCCTTAAAATACTTAGTTGTGGCTAAGAGGTTTTCATAATTTTGTTTCCTGTATGTTTTGCTATAAAATCGAAAAACTAAACTTACTGCCATCAAGAAGGTATGGCACTGTAGGATAAGCACTGGATGGTTAACTGCAAAGTCAGCGGTTCCAACCACCAGCTATTCTTTAGAAACCCTATATAGGGTTGCTATGAATCAGAACTGACTCGCCAGCACTTAACAACAATAGCAAAACAACACCTGCCATCAAGTTGATTCCAAATCATAGTGACTGTCCAGAGTTTCCAACACAAAATCTTTATGGGAGAAGACAGCCTCATCTTTTGCCCATAGAATGGTTGGTAGCTTTGAATTGCCAGCCTTACAGATATCAGCCCAATGCCTAGCCTACATTATCACTGATTGATGTATAGTTCTTTGGTAAAACAGATAATCACCCATTTGATTCACTATTCTGTGTTTTCTACCTAAGTTTGTTTTTGAACAAACAAAAAAACGTTAGAAACTTGAAAATTATTTAAACATTTCAACTATTTTTGTTATACAAATAGTAAATTTCAAAGTTGTAACGTTACCCATAATTTTATTTCCAGTTTATATTTTTGTGTTTTTCTCCTTGCATCTGTACCCCTTTTCCATAATTATATGATAAAACTTGGTGTCCTACTTTATAATTTGACATTATTCTATGAATGTTTTTCCATGTATTGCCACATCTGGGATTTCTGTATTTTGATGATGTTACAAAATTTTCTTGAGTCTATACTTGTGAGTTGTTTGACTCAACTTTTTTCCTGTTAGGAAGTGTTCCTTTTGGCTGAGTTAGACTTGCTTCCAATTTATTTATATTACTATGAATGAATTTTTGCATTGGACATCTTAGAGTGTATTATTTTTCTTTTGAGTTTTCATTAGAATAAAATCTGAGAAATTAGTAGTTTCAAAAGTTTGGGTATTTTTTTTAAGGTCATAATTATAAAATATTTCTTTTATTATGGTTAATTTTAGAAAACTGTATTTTACTACTAACTGATTTTTGAGGGAAAGAAATCATACCATATTCTGACACTCAATTACTCAATATTAGTTACTTTTGCATTTACACAAGCACATATTTTTCA
>NW_006409051.1:224128-256119 GCF_000296735.1 Chrysochloris asiatica | reverse complement strand
TATCAAAGAGAATTTGGAAAATGCATGTGAACCCACAGTAACAACTTTTAATGGCATTTTGGTGTGTTTCCTCCAAAAATTTTCTTACGTATGTATTTGTTTGAAATTAGATATAAATACTGTAATTTGTTTTAATTTCTATTTTAGTATTTTGATATTTATTTGTGTTTCCTGATGTGTGATCAGCTGCCCTGGTGACGCTGTAGCATGTGTGATTTGGTAAATTTGTCTGTTTGTCTATTAGCTGTTCATCTGAAATCTTAACTTTTTTCTTTCTAAAGTGTATGTGTTCTTTATAAACTTTTGGATCTGGATTTCCCTTATTAAAGTGTACATGTTATGGTTATCTGATTGGTGAGGACTAACTTTTTAATAATCCTAAAATTAGTTTATTCTTTCTTTTTCTCATGTAACTAATGATTAAAGGGGGAAACCTTGCTGTTGTGGATCGAATTGTTTTGTAAAAGTGTGTGCCGATGTGGATAGGCCTTGATTCTCAGTATTATGTATATATATTTTGTAATCTGATATAATTTTCCTATATGTTGTAGATTCTAGCCTCTATGGTATTAATGAGGTAGGATTAGTGGCAGTTTTGTTAATGAGGTAGGATGCAATCTCTAGAATTAGGTTGTATTTTGAGTCAATCTCTTTTAAGATATAAAAGAGATTACACAAGTAAAAACAGAGGAAGAGGGACCTCAGTGCCACTAAGAAAGAACAACCAGGAATAGAGCCCATCCTTTGAATGCCAGATTCCTGTGCTAAGAACCTACTCATCCCAGGGGACAGTGATGCCACGATACGTGTAGTTCTCCAAGGAATGCCAGGTCCACAGATGCTGGGAGGAGACCTTACTCCTAAACTGTGAGCTGATGGAGAGAAAGCTTTCCACATAGAATTGGTGCCCTGAATTTGGACCTCTAGTTTTCTAAATTATGAGAGAATACATTTCTATTTGTTAAAGCCATCCATTTGTGATATTTCTATTATAACAACACTGGTTGTTGTTGTTATGTGCCGTGAAGTCAGTTCTGACTCATAGTGACCCTGTACAGGATTTCCAAGGATATAAATCTTTATGGGAGCAAGAAAGCCTCATCGTTCTCCTGCGGAACAGCTGGTAGTTTCGAACTGCTGACCCTGAGGTTAGCAGCCCGGTTTGTTACCACTACGCTAGGTATCTAAAATACTAATATCTAAAATTTTTATTGTAACTTGATATTTAAATACTTTAATGAATATATGAGAAGTAAGTCCTTCATTTAGCTTCATGTCATTTTCTAGGGTGACTGTGAAGACCACGCTAACCTTCTGTGCAGCCTTCTTCTTGGATATGGATTAGAAGCTTTTGTCTGTGTTGGTACAAAGGCCAAAGGAGTACCTCATGCTTGGGTTCTGACTTGTGGAACTGATGGTACCATCACTTTTTGGGAGAGTTTAACAGGACACAGGTTAGCTAAATTTAAAGGAAGATGTCAGTGATTTAAATTATGGATACTTTGATCATATTGATGGTTCTCAAAGGTATAGATTTATTTTAGTTACCAGAACCTTTTAAAATGACTGCTAAATATTATTTCATTAAAACAGCTATGTAAATAAGTTCTAAGAAAATAATCTCTATAAACATGATATTGGTAAAAAATAAAATCTATTTATTTCTCGTTTTGATTATTGCCTTTTTTTTTTTGTTTTTTGATGATAAGTACTGTTTCCTTAGCTTCTCTGACATTACCATCTTTCTATTTTCTTTGTCTTGTCTTTAAATGTTTTGCTTCCTAATGGCACTAGGTTATCCTCATTATGCAAATCTATGACTAAGTTATTTTCATTGTAATCTGAGATTAGCTATTTTGATCAGTTTTATCCATAAGAAGGTATACCATATAATATATAGAGAGTAATTAAATTGTGGAGCTACAAGAAAGAGAAACAAGTGTAAGCTTTTATTACTAGGAAAGAGTTATAGTCTTAAATGTTAGAATAATTTTATTTCTCAGTAAGATACTGGCTTCTTAAATTTTAAGTTCTCATTATATAAAAGTATGATTTAATTTATTTTAGGTACATCCACAAATGTATCAATCCTGATGAATCTCCACTTGCTGAACAGCCCAAGCCCTTGTACCCATATCGAACCATTGGTTGTGTTTTCAATCATCAGATGTTCCTAGGAAATTGTCAGCCCTCTGACTTAGTGGAAATGTGTATGTTTGATTTGAATGATGAATCCAAATGGAAACCAATGAGTGAAGAAGCAATTAAATCTGTGTGTGCCCCAGGAGCTACAACATCACTTCCTCCCTTTCCGCCTCTATGTGCGTCTATGGTAGATGCCTCAATAACAAGTAATGAAATGGAAATGCAGCTAAGGCTACTGGTGTCAGAACACAGGAAGGTAATTTACACTAATATCATTGTAGTTTTGTCCATTTCCCCCATTTATTTATGCATTTAGTCCTTGATTTCTCCCTTTGTTGTGTACTGTAGTGCCATATATTATTCTACCCTGAACAAAAAAAAATATGAGAGAGCTTTAAAAAGGTCATAGAAAATTTCCATTATCTTTCCATTCTAGTTTTCCACAAACTTTTCGAAGCCCCTGGGACAAAGCATAAAGTTTTCAGTAAGCATATAGTTATGTTGTTGTTGTTAATTACCACCGAATTGGTTCTGACTCATAGTGACCTTGTATAGGGTTTCCAAGGAGCAGCTGGTAGTTTTGAACTACCATCCTTGTGGTTCACAGTCCAGTGGTGATCCTACAGTGCCACACCAGGAGTTTAAGCATATAGTTTTCAAATTTATAAGTTAGGTTTTGAGGCTTTAGATTTTTCAAATTCTAAATTTGGTGGGTTTTTTTCCATATTCATTTTGGTTACTTTCTGCTTCCTCATTTTGTTTTTCTGTTATACTCAGTTGGGTAGAAGCAAAAAGATACTGTTACTCTAACTTTAATTTTCATTGCCCTATATTATTAATGAAGGAGCTCTGGTAGCGTAGTGGTTACGACTCGGGCTGTGAACCGCAAGGTCAGCAGTTCGAAACTACCAGCTGCTCCGCGGGAGAAAGATGAGGCTTTCTACTCCCGTAAAGATTTACACCCTCGGAACCCCTGTACGGGTTGCTATGAGTCGGTTCCGACTCCACGGCACATAACAACAACAACAACAACAATATTATTAATGAGATTGAGACTCTTACTTATTGTTTTGTTGTTGTTGTTGTTGTTGTTGTTAAGTGCTGTCAACTCAGTTCTGACTCATGTTGTTGTTAGGTGCCATAGAGTTGGTACCGACTTATACCAACCTTTATATACAGCAGAAAGAAACACTGCCTGGCCCTGGGCCAGCCTCACTATTCTTGCCACGCTTGAGCCCATTGATGCTGCCGCTTTGCCAGTCCATCTCGCTGGGGGTCTTCCTCTTTTTCTCTGACCCTCCACCTTACCAACCAGTGACCCTGTATCCAGTTTTCAAGGAGCAGCTGGTGGGTTTGAGCTTGTGGTTAGTAGTCTTGTACTTATCTACAGCACTACACCAGGATTTATAAACCATTTAAATTTCTTTTTTTGTCAAACTGCCTTAAAGAAGACACAAAAAGCACTAATTATAAAGGAAAAGACTAGTATATTTTGCTTCATTAAAATTAATACCTATTCATCAACAGAAACCACTAAGAGTGATAAGACACTAGATATAAATGTGCTTACTTATTGGCAAGACACATAACAAAAGCATAGAATCAAAATCCCTACAAAAGATGTATCTCTAATTTCATCTTCGGAGTTCCCTAGTAGTCTCCCCACCATGGGTTAAGTGTATATTCCCTGTTTCTTGAGATCAAAGGCAAAATGAGGTATCAAATATGTTCTCTGTTTAATCTTTGTTTTTTTCTCTAATGTATATTTTACTCACAAACTCATCAGAGCATTTTAAAGTATGTTTTGAGAAATACTTAATCTGAATTTGTAGTGTGTTTCAATAATAGGATCAGTCAGGTTACCTAGTCCATTCAAATGGAAACCCCTCGTTACTTTCTCTTTTCTTTCATCACTTTGTTAGCATTCTTCTCTTGGTGGATACATGCCATGAAGTCAGTTCTGACTCATAGCAACTCTGATACCAGAAAGCACAGCTTTCTCCCATGTAACGGTGAAATTTTCAAACTGCTAACCTTGAGAGTAGCAGCCTGAATTATAATCACTACACTGCCAGAGATCCTTAATCTTCTTTAGGGCCTGTTTAAAAATGAAACTGATAATTGATACTTTATTGCATCATTAAAATTGCTGTGATTAGAAAATACAATGCTGTTATAGATGCTAGTGTTGGACATTAAGTGAATGGATACAGTAAACCAGCAAGTGAGACTCAAATACTGTCACAGGAACTGTATAGGTGATTATTGACTTTTAGGAGTGCTCATGACCAGTTGAAATAATTTCTTCTTATAGCTGTAATCATTTCTTCTTCTGTTATATGGAAACTAGAACAGTGTTAATCTTTACAGGAGCAGAAAGCCTCATCTTTCTTCCATGGAACAGCTGACCTTGAGGTTACCAGCCCAATTCGTAACCACTACGCTAGCAGAGTTCCTATATATGATAGGTTCTGTGAAATAGGATGTTATGTGATTTGGATGTTTTGTGCATACTTTATTATATATAGGCTGTCCCCATAAAGCCTGTAAAATCACTGTATAGCCTATTATATTGAAATCTTATGGGAGTCCACCATATAAAGCCCAAGAGTTATAGCTACTGGATACAGGAAGCTGGCCTTGCTGAGTATGTGGCTGGGCTGGTTGGGGCTATGTTCAACTGTAGTGCAGGGCAAGGAAAAAAATGAGGGAACAGAGAGGTAGCTTCACACACAGGGTATGTGGGTGCTGGGAACGTGTTTGATCATCATGGCCCTGGTCACCACTACTCTGTTGTACCACTGCTTAATGATCATGTACTGCACTGCCCAGCACTGGGAACCTAGGAGTGCCCCAGCAGGAGCATAGAAGCCATGGCAGGTGCTGCCCTGTACTGAGTAAAAGGTTGCATGACTCTGAATGGACAAACGAATTCAGGGGAGGGGAAGGATGAGCAGAAAAGGAAGAAGCACTGAAGGTATTGGGATGTGTTCTAGAGCCCTGCTGTTTACTAGGGAAATAATAAAGCAAAGGGGAGCTGCTATCCTTTCTAAAATAAAACAAAAACCAACTTATGGGATCACAGATGTATATATGCAGGAGGACATATTCTGTAATAGGAAATATATGCAATAGGATATATACACAATAGACATTGCCCAAGTGCATGTTATGAGGGGACTTCAGAGACTTGGTGGAAAAATTAGAATTAAAAGCTAATAGCATTTTCCATGAATTGTTTGAACACCATATATATGTGGTGGTATTTTGTTGAGTGTTATCGAGTTGGTTCCAAGTCATCAATCCTGTAAGGTTTCTGAGGAGCCATTGGTGAGTTTAAACTGCCAACCAGATGGTTAGCAGTCCAGTGCTTATCCTACAGCACCACACCTTGAATCCGTATATATGTATATTTTACTTAATGTGTTTAAATATCAATAGTTATTTGGTTTTATAAATGAAATTATAATTGTCCTCAGTGTTTCTATAAGAAACATTTTTAAGCTCTCCAAGGGCCTGTAGCATGTCTTTGTGTACTTATTATATAGTGTTAAAGTCTATACCTATTATAGAGTTGTTGTTAAGTGACATTGAGTTGGTTCTGGCCCATAGCAACCCTGCATAGGATTTTTGAGGAGCGGCTGGTTAACCTGAACTGCCAACCTTGTATTTCAAACCGACTTTGCAGTCCATCTCATTAACGCACAGTGCCACACCAGGACTCCTTTTACAGAGTAAAAGGAGTAAATATTTTTCAGTAAATTTAAGTTTAATTATGGCAGTGATTATTTGATAACATCCCCCCCCACCCATTGTAGGTGAGTTTATGGTTGTTGTTGTTGTTAAGTGCCATCGAGTTGGTTCTGATTCATAACGGCCCTGTATAGGGTTTCCGAGGAGCAGCTGGTGAATTTGAACCACCTAAGGAGCTCTGGTAGCGTAGTGGTTACGAATCGGGCTGTGAACCTTAAGGTCAGCAGTTCGAAACTACCAGCCGCTCCGCGGGAGAAAGATGAGGCTTTCTACTCCCGTAAAGATTTACACCCTTGGAAACCCTGTACAGGGTCGCTATGGGTCGGACCCGACTTGATGGCACTTAACAACAACAACAACAACCTTAGCATAGTGGTTACGAATTGGGTTGCTAACCTCAAAGTCAGTAGTTCGAAACTACCAGCTGTTCCACAGGAGAAGATGAGGCGTTCTGCTCCCATAAAGATTTACAGCCTTGGAAACCCTCTACAGGGTCACTATGATTTAGAACCAACTACACGGCACACCACCATCACTACCTTGTGGTTCAAACCGACCTTATAGTCTAGTATTTATCCTATGACACCACACCAGGAATCAAATTAAGCAAATTCAATTTTAAACAATTCTAAGGAATGTTCCTTAGGAATGAGATGGCAAGAATGCTTCTCTCACACTTTGGACATATCACAAAGGACCAGTCCCTGGAGAAGACCGCATTCTTGGTTTAGGGGATGGTCAGCAAAAAAGAAGACCAGAACAGACTTCATCTCTCATACTTTAGACCTGTTATCTTGAGGAAGCAGTTCCTGGAGAAGAACATCATGCTTGGTGAAATGGAGTGTCAGCAAATAAGAGAAAGACTCCTAACAAGATGGACTGACATGGTGACAGCAGCATTGGGCTCAAATGTAGCAACAGTTGTGAGGATGGCACAGGACTGGGTAGTGTTTTGTTTTTTTTCTTTTAACTTTTTATTGTGAATTTAGTAAAGGTTAACAGACAAGATCAGCAGTTTTACATTCAACAAATTATAACACTTTGTTTCATCTCAGTGATTACAGTCCCCTCCCCGCAACAACAGTTATTCTATTCCTGGTGGCTTCCCTTTTGCATCTTACATTTCACATATGAACAAAGCAAAAATACTTACACAAAACAAAAAAATATATATTCATTTAAATGTCCAAAGGAAACATTCTGCAAACCAGCCTCCTGTCCCAAGGCACACAGCCTTACTCAGTCCATGAGCCTAGAGCCCACAGTTGCTCTATCTCTCCGTGCCTTCACTTCTGCTACCATCTCTGCTGTTGCAACTTTTCTAGGTAGGATCTCACACTCCACTCATGTTCTTTCTTCCTGATGGTCCTGGAATCATCTGTTCCTGAAATGAAAGATTGATGACGCCCTGCTTTTAGTTACACATATTCTACCATTACAGTTGTGACAGTCACAATTAATCCTGCTAACAGATATCACAACTGAATCATAAAATCCAGTCAGCATTATCCCCATCATCTTATACCAGATCCATCTGGAGAAGAGGAAACCTGTTCAGTGGGGAATCTACCTTACCCTCCTCAGTCTGAAACTAAATATGCTCATAAAAGCTTGTAAGCCAGCCACTTTGTGCCTTTATAGCTGGTAACTTTATGTTATTGTTAGATGTCGTCTAGTTGGTACAGACTCATAGGGACCCTTTGCAGAATAGAAAGAAACACTGCCCAATCCTGGGCCAACCTTACAATTGTTGCTACACCTGAGCCCATCACTGCTGCCACTGTGCCAATCCATTTTGGTGACTTTATAGCCTCCACAATTTTGATAGTAAATATCTAGATTGCCTGTCCTTATCAACCCTGAGGAAACAAGCTTGTTCTTTCATATGGAGAATCCTTCCATTCTGGTTAGAATTTTGAGCACTTGAGTCTGTAAACAAAGATCTGTTCATCAAATTTTAGCAATTTACACTTCCTCAAAGTAGCAGACATCTTTATTTTCATCTGGTTGAATTCTGGTCAGCTAGCTAACCAAGTTAGGACAAATGGGTACTAACTACAAGTTTGGGAGTTCACACCGCCTCTCTGCGCTTCAGGTCAGCTGACTACTTAACTCTTAGCTCTAATCCACAGTGGCTAGGTCAGTGCCCTTGGGCTCAGGAGTTCACACATCTCCCTAAACTTCAGATCAACCAGGCTGTCCTCTCTCTCATCTCGAGGCCAGTGGGTGTCAATGGAACATGATCAAACTCAGCTCATGTCTTCATTGCTGCCATGTCCCCCATTTCTACTCACAAGTAGACCCAGGTAGTCACCAGCATCACCGGTAAGCATACTAGACAGGACTGGGTGGTATTTTGTTCTGTTGTGCATAAAGTCACTAGGAGTTGGAATCATCTTGATGGCACCTAACAACAGCAACATGTCTTCCAAGTTAGAAATATGCCATAAGGTCTTTTCTGTTGTTTTTGTTAAGTCCCTTCAAATCAGTTCCGACTTGGTGATCATGTGTAGAGTTTCTGAGGAACGGCTGGTGAGTTTGAACCGCCAACCTTGTGGTTCAAACAGACCTTGAGGTTGATTACTTATCCTGTGGTGCCATGCCAGGACTCTAAGATCTTTTCTAGTAGATATTAAAGAGTGGGATTATGTATGTTTGTGACTGTGTGTGCATATATTCATATATGTATAATGTATGTAGGGGACAGTTGTAGATACTTCCTAAATATAACTGAGTGCTTCCTGGGTTTAAAGGATTAGATCATAGTTTCATGGACCTTCTTGGTCAATTGGCATAATACAGTTCATGAAGTTTACATCTGCATTCTAGTTTGGTGAGTAGTGTCTCAAGTCTTAAAAGCTTGTAAGCAACCATCTAAGATACAATTATTGATCTGTACTCATCCAGAGGGAGCAAGGTGGCTCTGTACAATAAGCACTGGACTGAAAACCACACGGTCCACAATTTGAGTCTATAGGCCACTCTGTGGGAGAAAGATGAAGCTTTCTGCTGTCACAAAAATTTAAAGCCATGGAAACCCTATACAGGGTTGCTATAAGTCCGAACCTATTCTGTAGCACTTAACAAGATCAACACTCATCCAGAGCAAAAGAGAAAGAAAGAAATCAAAGACTCAAAGAAGAAACTAATCTATAGGACTAATAGTTTACATGAACCTCTGCCTCACTGAGTCATCTTCCCTGAGAATAGAACTAGATGGTGCCTGGCTATTACTACTGATTGTTCTTATCAGGACTACAATAGATGGATCCTGATAGAATGGGGGGGAAATTTGGAACAGAACCTCATACCTTAGAAAAACAACCAGACTTAATGGGACCAGTTGAGACTGAATGACTCTCCAAAAATTTCCCTGAGATATCTTTAAACCTTAAACTGAAACAACCCTTTTGGCTAAATAACTGATTAACTCACAGAATAAATAATATTACCTGTGAATACTGTGCTTCTTTAAAAAGTCATCTACATGAGACCAAACAGCAGTCAGCTATTACTTTAAAACAAAGATGAGCCTGTTAGGAGACAGTGAAACTAAATTAGTGCACATGGAACAACCAGAACAGAAATATTGAGAATGTTCACGCATGGTGAAGAATGTAACCAATCACTGAACCATATAGGTAGATATTGTTGAATAGAACCTAATCTACTGTGTAAAACCATCACTAAAATATAATATAATATTTTTAAAGTATGGAATTTGGGATTTTTATGATTATATTGATACTTTTTGACAAGTTCTGTAAGTAAAACCTGAATGCTATGGTTCCTTTTTTTAAAGAATTTTTTTATTCATTCCTATAATGTTAAAGTGCTCTCAAGTTGGTTCCCACTCATAGCAACCCTAGGAGCAGCTGGTGAGTTTGAACAACCAACCTTGTAGTTCAAAATGACCTTGTGATCCAGCTTATCCTACAGCGCCACACCAAGACTCCGTTTTATAATAATAGGAATTTAATAAAATGTCATTCAAAAAATCTTTCATTGACATACATTAAAATATCCAACACTTCTATTACAATTGGTGTCTTAATGTGTATCACTTTTTTCTCTCTCTCTTTCTCTCTCTTTCTTGATTGCTATAGGATCTTGGCCTCACTACAGTTTGGGAAGACCAGCTTTCCTATCTTTTATCACCAGCTTTGGCTTCCTATGAATTTGAGCGTACAACAAGTATATCTGCAGGCAATGAAGAATTTCAAGATGCCATAAGAAGGGCTGTACCTGATGGGCACACATTTAAAGGGTTCCCGATACATTTTGTGTATAGAAATGCAAGGCGTGCATTTGCTACATGTCTTCGGTAAAGTGTAACTTGTGGAATCTTAACCTAGAACTCTTAGAGTTAGTCCAGTGGTTTTTCAGGAATGACATCAGCGTCAGCTGGGGAAGTTTATAAAGTAATCCTTTATTTATCTTTCCTGCCCTAGAGATTGTGGTGCATTAGGTCTGAAATGCAGTTCTGGTATATATGATTGGTACAAAATTAGGAACTTTTATTTAAAAAGTATATCAAACTGTGAAGGGATTTTCTCAGCATATCCTTCATTTTGGTAGGTATATACACTCCTAGACAGACCTTACTAAAGTCTGTACTCTCCTGAAGGAGTCCTGGTGTGGCACTATGGGTTAATGTGCTAGACTGCAAGGTCGGGTTGAACCGTAAGGTCA
Source organism: Chrysochloris asiatica (assembly GCF_000296735.1). Taxonomy (NCBI): domain Eukaryota; kingdom Metazoa; phylum Chordata; class Mammalia; order Afrosoricida; family Chrysochloridae; genus Chrysochloris; species Chrysochloris asiatica. The sequence continues at coordinate 245,529 of NW_006409051.1, read as the reverse complement.
ATGGTTCAAACTCACCAGCCACTACTCAGAAACTCTATACAGGGTTGCTATGAGTTGAAACCGACTCAATAGCACACACAACAACAAAGTACACTGCTGAAGGCAGTATTTCCATCTGTCTAACCTTTTGCCAAAGAATTTTGTTCTTGTTTCAGTCAAACTTTTTATTTAGTATTCTGTAATTGTTAAACACTCACTTAAATTGCCTTAATTGGGGGAGGGGAAAGCAGGAGGCTCTTGCAGATTACCAAGAAAATTTCAGAAAAGCAATATATGGCCAGCATTAACCTTTCATTTTGGATTTACTGGGTGAATAGCATTTTCCGTACCTAAGCATCTCATCTCAGGTTTTGCACACTGAGAATACTGAAATTTCAGTTTGAAGATACCTTGAAATCTTAAGAGTAATAAAACTAACCACCCTTCTGATATCTAGTTTGCTTATACAGGCAGAATAATTCATCTCTACATTTTAGATGTTTGTGGAAGATCTTAACTAGTATTGCTTGCCTCATTTCCTAGAAAGAGTCCAATAGAAAATGGCCTTCAGGGACACTTAGAAGAATTACAGCACTAGTACACAAATCAAGTCTTACACATTTAACATTTGCTTGTTGATAGCAATGTCATAAAATCAAATAAAATTAAATAGGTTTTACTTTTTCCTCAGAAGAATATAAAAAAAAAGTTTTTAAATAACACAATTTTCCTTTTAATAGCCCTTTTGAGTAGTTATGACAGAATAAGCTCCAATTTTTATTTGTTTCTTTAAAAGGGATTTTGGTTCAAAGTTTTGTTTGCTTTTAGTATCTGATTCTGCCTCTCCCTGTATCAGATTAGCTTCCTTTACAGCCACCACCTATTGGTATTCCAAGGCCTGAACTGCTGTAAGAATCACATGGAGGAGGTATCCTCTTTCCATAGAAGTGTTCCCACCCTCTTTATCTTCTGCCATCCTGATCACAGCCACTTGAGTAAAGATCACTTCAGCTGCTTTAGGAACTGTCTCAACTTCTGCCATATCTATTATGTGCGCTGCTGTAATCATAGGTACTGCTTCCACCATAAGGTGGTGGGGCCTTCATGTAGGTAGAACATTACATGAGTTAACTGCAGGGTCATAGCTCTTACAGGAATCTCTGTAGGAGCTGCAGCTTGGATGATCTGAATAGTCATGTGAACTAGAATGACCATGATTACAATATGTATAATATCTTGTCTTAATGGAGGTGCATTGTACCAGGAGAACTTGGGTAATGCCTGCTTGAACAACTGTCTTAAGTAGAATATCCATCAATTCTTGGTGACAGATAAATAACTCTACAAGAAGGCAGGGTTTTCCTTCATGGTGGGCCCCCATAATTATCTCTTCCACACAATATAGGGGCTCTGCCTTCTATTCCATGGCTACTGAAAACTGGTCCTGAAGGGGCTAATCTTTTAGGAGGAAGTCCTCTTATAATTGGAATGGTTCTCTGGAAGCACTCTTGTTAAAATTCATGGAATAGCCACCACCATCATCCATGTGCCTTCCACATGCCACATCCTGGTTCTTCCACTGCCTCCTCTAAGACTTCTTGGTGAGACTCTGGTTCTTGGGGGTGGAGGAAGTGCATGTCTGCTACTTACAAATGTTGATTTAGTGGCTTGTTCTATCTTGATAGCTTTTCCATCCATATTGCTGGCTGCATCTTTGAAATCTGGGTTTTCAAAGGTGGCAGAAGCAAATCCTCTGGATTTCTTGGTTTCACAATGTTCCTTCAAGAACTCTTAGATAGTTCATCCATATTTGCCAAATACTGACTGTCTTCAAGTCTTTTCTCATTTGTTTCTATATTGAGCCCTCCAATATAGAGCTTTCCAGGATGAAGGGCTTCAACCATTTTCCCCCGGTGGTAAATGTTCAAAAAGTAATGACTGTTTCGGGCTCCTGCTTGGCTCACCAAAAGGCTCTTTGTTGCAACTCAGTACATGGACCAGCTGCCGAGTTGGAGAAAGGATGGGGGAAGCCGCTAACATTACCAAGCAAGGAGTTGAAGAATTCTTCACTCTTCGATTTACAGTTCTTTAAAATGCAGTTTGGTCATCTGTGAGGGACCCAAACGGTTTTCCTTTCAAATGTTCTTTTACTCTTAGGAACAAAAAGAAATCTGAAGTGGTTAACGTCAGGCATGTGGGGTGCATGGGGAAAGGTTTCCCAACACAAAATAGCCCTTGCTACTCTTAAAGAATGAGTATTCCAGAACACTTCATTGTACTTCTAAGAAATCTGTACCTAGACCAAGAAGCAGTTGTTCGAACAGAACATGGAAACACTGAATGTTTTAAAATTGGGAAAGGTGTGAGACAGGGTTGTATTCTTTCACCATACTTATTCAACCTGTATGCTGAGCAAATAATACGAGAAGCTGGGTTCTGTGAAGAAAAACGTGGCATCAGGATTGGAGGAAGACTCATTAACAACCTGCAATATGCAGATGATACAACCTTGATCGCTGAAAGTGAAGAGGACTTGAAACATTTACTTATGAAGATCAAAGAGCACAGCCTTCGATATGGATTACATCTCAATGTCAAGAAAACAAAAATCCTCACCACTGGACCAATAAACAACATTCTTATCAATGGTGAAAAGATTGAAGTTGTCAAGGACTTCATTCTTTTTGGATCAACTATCAACACTTGCGGAAGTAGCAGTCAAGAGATCAGATGACGTATTGCACTGGGCAAATCTGCTGCACAGGAACTTGTTAAAGTGTTGAAGAGCAGAGATGTCAGCTTGAGGACTAGGGTGTGCCTGACCCAGGCCATTGTGTTTTCAATAGCCTCATATGGATGCGAAAGCTGGACAGTGAATTAAGGAGGATCATAGAAGAATTGATGCCTTTGAGTTGTGGTGTTGGAGGAGAATACTGAAAGTGCCATGGACTGCCAAAAGAACCAATAGATCTGTTTTGGAAGAAGTGCAGCCAGAGTGCTCCTTGGAGGCCAGGATGGCTAAGCTTCGTCTCTCCTACTTTGGACATATTGTCCAGAGGAAACAATCGTTGGAGAAGGATGTCATGCTGGGTAAGGTGGGGGTCAGAGAAAAAGAGGAAGATCCCCAACGAGATGGATCAGCCAGGTGGCATCATTGATGGACTCAAGTGTGGCAGCGGTGGTGAGGTTGGCCCAGGATCGGACATTGTTTCGTTCTGCTGTGCATGGGGTTGCTATGAGTCGGTTCCGACTCGATGGCACCTGACAACAACAACAACTCTTAAAGAATAAGCAGGTGCGTTGTCATGGGAAAAAATTCCTCAATGCTACTTTCTTAGCCTTTTGTCATCAATGCAGTTTTCCATTTTCTTAAAACTTCTTCATATTACACCCCTGTGATTGTCCTGTTTGTCTCGAGAAATGCTATCAAGATTATCCCATTGGAATCCCAAAACATAATCACCTCTCAGTCTTGAATTTAATTGACTCAATAGATCTCCCTGGAAAGCCTCTTTTTTTATTTCAATTGTTTATTGTGAATTGGGTGAAGGTTTACAGACAAGATCATCAGCTTTACATTCAACAAATTATATACTTTGTTTCGTCTCAATGCAACAAGTTATCCTACTTCCTCCCTGTGGATCTAATTTACATCTTATATTTCATAAATGGTCAAAGCAAAACATTTTGATGTACACATACAAAATAAAAAATATATATTCAGTTAAATGCCCAAAGGGCACATTCTGCAAGCCTGCCTCCTACCTGTAGGCACATAGCCTTTCTCAGTCCATGAGCCTAGAGTCTCCAAAAGTCTCCCCATGCTACTGCCTCTGCCACCATCTCTGCTCAGACAAGTATATATTTTTTAATTTAATTTAATTAATTTTTTAATTTAAGGTTTTTATTGTGGATTGAGTGAAAGTTTATAGGGCATATCATCAGTTTTACATTCAACAAATCATATACTTGTTTCATTACATTGATTATAATCCCCTCTATGTACCATCTGTTAACAGTATTTCTCTCTAACCACTTTAGCTTTTTTAAGAAACAGAAAAATCCAGTCAGGCATATATAATAATTTACATCTCCAAAGGGTACATTCTGAAAGTCTGCTCCTGGCCACCAGCTCTTAGTCCTTCTCTTTATTAGTCCATTAATCTAGAGTCCTCAGCCACTCCCCCTCTCCATGCCCCCATCTCTGCCTCCATCTCTGGCACTGCTGCTTCTCTGGATAAGGTCCCACATTCTGGCATTCTGCTTATGTGTTCCTCTCTTGATGGTCCTAGGGTCCTCTGTTTCTGGACTGTAAGATTAACCACTCCCTTTTTTTTTGTTATAAAACTTCTACCTTTACAATTGTGACAGTTGTGATTAGTCATGATAACAATTATTCACTATTGAATCTTAGGAATCTTATCCCCATCTCTTTTCACCAGACCCATCTAGACAATATGACAGCTATTTAGTGGGGACTCTTTCTGGAAAGCCACTTTTGATTGGACCTTGTTCTCTGTTGTAAATCCAAGACTCATCCCCAGAATGATTTGTTACGTAAAATTGTCATTAGTTTCAATCTTGTTTTAAAACAAAATAATGAAAAGATAGCTCTTAGAGCTAGTTAATCTTTGTGTAATGCTTTCGGTATCCATTGAGCGGAAAATTTGCTCTCACGTCTGAGGTAATTCTATGATCTTCCACCAGTTTCTGGACTGTAGTCACAGTTGCTTCTTCTGTTGAAGTTGATGGTCTTCCTTCTCTTGGCTAATCTTTGAGGTCTTTTAGAGCGTCCTTAAAACACTTTGATGCATCAAAAATTGTTTTTTTTGGTTTTCTTTTGTGGAGTGGCATTTCTTTATACTTGTTCCAAAGCTTCAGTGCCTTGATTTGGGAAGATGTCCACTTAAATTTTGTTAAAATTTTGATGATTATCCCTGACCTCAAAAAAAAATTTTTTTTTCGTGGCGTGAAAAGTTCTGTTTTTTTTTTTAAGGAACCCTAATGAGACTGTTGTTATTATGTGCTGTCAAGTTGCTTCCAGTTCATAGCAACCATGTGTCAATAAACTTTAGTATTCCTTATTTTAAAATGTTTTAGGCTGAGATGTGAGCCACAAATATACCTCTGTCATCACTTCTTTGTCAGAGGTGAATCTTCATTGTTAAAGGGCTGCTTCCAGGGGACCAAACAGTGAAAGTTCAATGGAGCAAGATCAACAGTATGGGCAGAGTTGTGAGGATGGTCATTGTCATGGAAGATCACAACACCCTTGGATAGCATTCCTTTATGTTTAATCCAAAATTTAGGCTTCAACTCTTCAGTTAACATCTCACTGTAACTAGCACTGTTGATTGTTGAACATTTTTCCTGATAGTGTTTCCAATACTGGGGCCGTGAGGATCCCAGAAAACAGTAAACATCTATTTTCCAGTTGAGTGTTGACTTTTTAATTTTTTCTTAGTTGATAATTGAGGATGTTTCCATTCTGTACTCTGCCATTTACTCAGGCTCGTGGTGATGAATCCATGTCTGGTCATCAGTAACGATATTTTTTTAAAAAAACATGTACCTTTCTTGGAGTTGTTCCAAAATTTGTTTGCAGATGGCCAAACACTTCTGTGTATACTCTTCTGTGAGTTGTTTAAATACCCATCATGCACAAACTTTTCAAAACCCAAGTGTGTTGTGGATTATTTCACAGGCAGAACCATGGCTAATTTGCAAATGATTTAGTCCACTGCCACTCATCTAATCAACAGAATCATTTCATGTGCACACTCAATGTTGTCATCAGGCATGGACATGGATGTGCATTATAATAGAACCGAGTGCAGATAATGTTTGGCTCAGCCTTGTGATTCTGTTTTTCCATGAACTTTGGAAGCTCCCTCACATATTGACAGATTTTCCAGTGATTATGACATAGCTTCAACTGAGAAACCCTGAACTTGTATGGTATTTTTAACATTTATAGACTGTGAAGAGCTAGCCTATAATTTGAACAGCGTGGCCAAAACTACAGAGTTTTGGTAGCAGAGACCGAATTTTAAAAATCTGTTTTAAATACTGATTCAGTGTTACTTCAGAAGAGAAGTCTAGTGATGTACTTCTGAAAGCTCAGGCTTGAAATCCTATGGAGCACAGTTCTCTGATGCCCATGAGGTGTCCATTACTTGAAATTGATAAGAATGGGTTTGGGGATTTTTTGTTGTTATACTTGGGAATAATAAAGTAAGGGTTATTCATTTCTAAATTAAATAAATTTTCTTCCTCATATAGGTCTCCTTTCTGTGAGGAAATAATCTGTTGCCGTGGAGACCAGGTGCGACTGGCAGTTCGTGTCCGAGTATTTACATACCCTGAATCTGCATGTGCTGTATGGATCATGTTTGCTTGTAAATATCGCTCGGTCTTATAGGACTAACATTTCTATTATACCTGTGTTTTATTGAAATTTTATACATTGTACATTACTGTGTATTTAGAGGTTCTTTATTTTAAAATTACAATCTGGCTTGGATATCATTTTTCAGTTTGGTATATGCTGATAATGTGTGTAAAAATTGCATGTGTAATCAAAAATTAAAGATGAAAAACTTGTATAAATCAAAGTAGGATTTAGTATAAATTAAGGAGCTCTGATAGCGTAGTGGTTACGAATCGGACTGCGAACTTTAAGGTCAGTGGTTCGAAACTATCAGCCGTTCCACGGGAGAAAGATGAGGCTTTCTACTCCCGTAAAGATTTACACCCTCGGAAACCCTGTACAAGGTCGCTATGGGTCGGAACCGACTCGACGGCACTTAACAACAACAACAACAAGTGCAAACTCTATTTTAGTAAATATTACTTTGTTTACAGCTATTAGTTTAAATACAAATATAAAATTTATTCATTTTTCTTTATATTGATAAGTAATCAGATATTTCTCTAAAGATTTGAGACATTGTAAAGCCAGTATGGATGTTAATTTTCACAGATTAATGGGATTATTTATACATATTTAGAAAAATGAACCACACAACAAATATATTTATTACAAAGGTAAAACATACACTTTTATGGGTTTCACACTTCTACTTTACTTTTGGCTCTAGACATATTTGTGACTTTTCAGGGATTTATGGGAGAACTTTGAACAAGAGTAATAAAAAAAACTCATAAAAGCATGAATATTAACAATAAAACTGTATGAAAGTACATGGGTTTCTAAGTAAAAAAAAAAAAAATGTATTATACCACACTGTTAAGCTTTTCAGTAATTTATATTGGTTGTCTGGTAGCATAGCGGTTACGAATGATGCTGCTCACCTCAAGGTGTAGGCAGTTTGAAACTACCAGTCTTTCTGCAGGAGAAGAGTGAGGCTTTCTGCTCCCATAAAGATTTACAGCCTCGGAAACCCTATGCAGGGTTACTGTGAGTCGGAACTGACTCCACGGCACTTAACAACAACAAATATTGGTTGTCTGTCACTGATTTTTTGTGGTCAGAGGATTTATTACTTTCATGGAATCTTCTGAAACCCACCTTTTTCTTTATTTTTCCCCTTTGTAATGATAAAGAATACAGAGTATATGTGACAAAGTCAGAAAACCGTTGTGTGAGACCACTGACAATACACAAGTGCAGCTTCATGGTATTTGTTTTTAAATGAGCAAATTTTAAAAGTTCTAAATATGAGTAAAAGTGAGCACTAAAAAGACCATAGCAATTTGACTTTTTGTAAGAAGCTGCATGATATAAGTGATTGGTTTAACTGTTCATTTAGCATCTTGTGTATGATTTTTAGTTGGGTTACTTGTTGCTTCAGTCTTCTTAACTACACAAGTTGGCTTTGCAAGTTATATTAATCATGTTCATCAGTTTAATTTACCATTACAAACAAAATGATTCAATGTTTTTAAAAAGTTAAACTCTAATGTCTTGCATTTATTTTTTCTTTTATGTTACATATGATTTAGCTTGTTTAAAAATTTTGAAAATATTGCCCCTCTTTTACCAATTATTTACTGAAATTGATAATCAAACCTTGTATGACTGACATGACTTCAGAGAATTAGAAAAATAAAAATTAAGATGCTTTTATTGTGTTTCCAGAATTACACAGAAAGCTCTCAACAGTGATAGTGGCTTGTAGTGTTCAACTTTTGGGTAAATTAAGAGGCATATACTAAGAGGCATACTATCTGAGGGTTGTTAAAATTTTCCATGGAATTAAAAACCAAAAGTAAAATGTACAAACTTTATTTTTCAACATATAATTCATCAAGTTTAAGATACTTTTGTAAGCAATGAAAGGAGCCATTTAGTCCATCTCTAAAGAACTGACAGTTTTGGGAACTTACCCATGTCAATGTAGTCTTTTTTTGGATTATTAACTGAAGAAATATGAGTTCCTTTTAAAGATATTTTCAGATTGTTGTTGATATTGAGTGATGTCGAGTCAGTTTCAACCCATAGCTATCCTATGTAGGATTTCCAAGGAGTGGCTGATGGGTTTGAACTGCCAACCTTGCGGTTAGCAGTCCAATGCTTATCCGATAGTGCCACAATAGGACTCCATTTTCAGATTAGGAAACAAAAAAGTCAAAAGTACCCAAATCAGGAATGTAAGGTGAGTGACTAATGATTTCTCACTAAAGCACTTGCAAAATTGCCCTTGTTTGATGAGAGGAGTGAGTTAGGATTATTGTCATGATAAAGAACTCTGGTGGAGCATTTCAGGGCATTTTTCTGCTATAGCTTTGACTAAACTCTCTCAAAACACTCTCATAATAAGTAGTGTTACCCTTATATGGCCTTTGAAAAAGTAAAAAATCAAAATACCTTGAGCACCCCAAAATAGTGTTGTCCCGATCTTTGCTCTTGACTGATCCATTTTGCTTTAACTGCACCGTTGCCATGGTAACCATTGTTTTGCTAGTGCTTTATCTTCAGGATTGTACTGGGAGAGCCTTATTTCATTTCCTGTTAATGCTTCCAAGAAATGCTACAGGGACTTGATCCCACTAATTTAAAATTTCCATTGAAAGCTCTGCTCTTGTCTGTAGTTGCTGAAAGCAGCAGTTTTGGCTACATGACTTTAAGTTTGCTTGACTTTACGTTTCCAGTTAGAATTGTATCAGCTAAAACATTTGAGATGTCTGAGACTATTGTTTCTGCTTTTCATCATTGTGTTGTTGTTTAGTGCTATCAAGGTCGATTCTTACTCATAGCAACCCTGTATAGGGTTTCCAAGGAGCAGCTGGCGAGTTAGAACTACCACCCTTGCGGTTAAACCGAACTTGTAGCCAAATACTTATCGTAAACTAACAATGCTTTTTATCCTTGGTTGTTTTCAATTAAGGCATGAACAAGATTGTTTTCTCACAAATTGATGTGGGTGATCTGCTGCTGTGGGCTTCATCTTAACATCATGTACTCCTTTTTTTAAATGAGTTCTTTGTAAACTGCTTATTTCTTTAGGACATTGTTCCCATAATTTTTTTTATTTTATTTTTTTTTACACTTTTTATTGTGAATTGAGTTAAGGTTTACAGACAAGATCATCAGCTCATATTCAATAAATTATACACTTTGTTTCATCTCAGTGATTATAGTTCCTTCCTTGCAACAACAGTTATTCTACTTACTCCCTGTGACTCCCAATTTACATTTTATATTTCACAAATAAAGCAAAAATGTGTAATATACACATACAGAACAAAAATATATATTTAAATGTCCAAAGGGAACATTATGCAAATCAGCCTCCTATCCCTGAGCCTAGAGCCTACGGCTGTTCTATATTTCAGTCCATGAGCTAGAGCCTGTAGCTGTTCTCATTCTCCATGCCATCACCTCTGCCATCATCTCTGCTGTTGCTGGTTTTCTAGGTAGGGATCTCTCACTCCACTCAAATTCTGCCTTCTTCATGGTCCTGGAATTGTCTGTTCCTGAAATGAAAGATTAACTAATCCCCACCTTTACTTACTTACCTTCTACAATTACAGTTGTGACAATCACAATTAATCTTGCTTAACAGTTATTCCCAGTTGAATCATAAAATCCTATCAACATCATCCCCTATCCCCTTTCATCAGATCCGTGTGGAGAAGAGTAAAACTATCCAGTTGGGGATTCTTCCTTACCCCCTCATTGTGAAACTAAGCACACTCATAAAACCTTGTAAGCCAGCCACTTCATACCTCTGTTGTTCTTGTTAAGTGCTGTCGAGTCGATTCCAACCCATAGAGACCCTGTACAGGGTTTCTGAGGCTGTAAATCTTTATAGGAGCAGAAAGTCTCATCTTTCTCCCACGGAACAGCTGGTAGTTTCGAACTGCTGACCTTGAGATTAGCAGTCCAATTCATAACCATTGTGCTACCAGAGTTTCATACCTTTATGGCCCCTTTATCTAAATTTCTTGTCCTTACCAACCCAGTACACTGAGGAAACAAGGTTGTCCCTGTATGAAGAATCCTCCTTTTCTGGTTGGAATTTTGAGCAACTGAATCCATAAACAAAAGTCTATCAAATTGTAGCAATTTACACTTGCTTACAGTATCAGACATCTTGATCTTGAGCTGGTCAAGTTCTGATCCAGAGTAGGTCAGATGGGTATTAGCTGCAAGTTTGGGAGTTTATGCACACCTTCCTACAGTTCAGATCATTTGGCTGCTTCACTCTCAGCTCTAGCCCCCAAGGGCTAATTCAACTCCCATGGGTTCAGGAGTTAACACTTCTTAAACTTCAAACCAGCCAGCCCATCCTCTGCTCTCATCTCAAGGTCAGTGGGTATCAGTGGAACAGGATCAAACTCAGCCTATGTCTCCATTACTGCATTTCCCCACTTCTATTCACTCAGGTGGTCACCATCGAGCATACTAGAATGTTCATGGGTTCCCATTAAGTTTTAGTCTTAGAAGGGTTTTTTCCCTGATGGGCTGACTGTTTTCTTGCCATGATGTCTCCAAAACAGTGTACATGCAATTCAAACAGCCAAACAATCCACCTTTTTTCTTCAGGCCATTCTTTTAATAAGAATCTTCTGTTCTCCTAAGCAGTTTTGGGTTAGTCTGCATGTCTTTTCAAATGGTAATGTCCCAACTGAGAAGGTTCTAGGTGGGCCTCAGGATTCCATCTAAGGCCCCATACTCTTCAAAACCTTAACGAGAAACCTATTTACCTGGGGATATCTAACTCCCCTTGTATCAAATCACAATTCCCAATATTAACTTGTAACCCATATGGTGGTGGTGTGGTGTGTTATGTGCAGTGGAGTCAGTTCCAACTCATAGCAACAACCCTGTACAGGGTTTCTGAGGCTGTAAATCTTTATGGGAGCAGAAAGCCTCATCTTTCGCCTGCAGAACAGCTTGGTAGTTTTGAGCTGCCGTCCCTGAGGTTAGCAGCCTGATTCGTAACCACTATGGTACCAGAGCTTCTTTCTAACCCGTATACATGACTATTTTACAATACTAGGCAGGGGAACTAGTATCTACAAGACCATCAACCGCATAAACATTTTTTCCCCTCATCGAGCTTATTTTGATCCCTGTATCTACTCAGAGAACACTTGCTCTAAAGTTGTGTATAAATCACTACCTCTATCCTGTTCATCCTCTTCATAGTTCCTCTTCTTGTGTATTGCTCTCCCCCTTCTATTGCCCTCCCTGTTACCCGATCTAGCATGTAAACCATCCAAGAATGTTTCTTTTAGTATGGAAACTTTTCTTAAGCTTTTACAAGACTAGTCTTACAGAATATTTGTCCTTTAGTGATTGACTGATTTCACTCAGCATAATGCCCTCCATCTTCATCCATGTTATGAAATGTTTTGCAGCTTCATTGTTAACTCTTTAAGGTTGCATGTTCCATTGTGTGTATATACCAAAATTTGTGTATCCATTCTTCCATTGATGGGTACTTAGCCTGTCTCCATCATTTTGCTGTTTTGAATAGTGCTGCAATGAACATTGATGTGCATATATTTGTGTCCTGGCTCTTATTTGTTGTGGATATATACCAAATAGAGGAATTTCTGGGTCATAAGGCACTTACTTCTATTTCCAACTTTCTGAGGAAGTGTTTTCCTGAGTGCGTGAACCATTTTTACAGTCCCACCAGCAGTGTAGGAGGGTCCCAGTATCTCTACACCCTCACCATTTGTTGTTTTCTGTTTTTTTAACTTTACTGTTAATGCTGGTGTGAGCTGATATTTCATGTTGTTTACATTTTCATCTCTCTAATGAGTAATGTTAGTGTACATTTTTTCATGTTTGTTGGCTGCCTGAATGTCTTCCTTGGTAAAGTGTACCGTGACCATTTTTAAATTGCATTATTTGTCTTTTTCTTGTAAACTTGCTGAAGTTTTTTATAAATTTTAGATAATAGTCCCTTGTCTGATATGTCATTGCATTTGATGAATTTCTAATTTTTAGTAAGTCTTAGTCATCTATTTTGTCTTCTGTTGTTCGTGTATTTTTTTCAGTGTTACATAGTATATGTATATCATGTAGTAAAGCCCCTAAGTTTCTCCCTACTTTTCATTAATTATCTTTATAGTTCTAGATTTTACATTTAGATCATTAATCCATGTTCACTCTGTTTTTATACAGGGTCTTGCATCATTCTTTTGCAAACTGATTTCCAGTTTTGCTAGCATCATGTGTTAAAGACACTATCTCTTCCCCATTTAAAGTGTTTTGGCCTTTTTTCAAAGATCTAAGATCAGTTGACTGTATGTGGATGGATTTAATTCTGGCTTCTCAATCTCATTCCATTGATCTATGTATCTTTCATTGTACCAGTACCAGGCTGTTTTGACCGTTGTGGCTGTGTAGTAAATTTTGACATCAGAGTTTGAGAGACCTCCAACTTTGTTTTTCTTCTGAAGCAGTGCTTTGCTTATTTGAGATCTCATTCCTTTCCATATAAACTTGTGCTCATATTTTCATCTCTTTAAAGAATGTTGTTGGTATATGGTTTGGAATTTTGTTGCATCTGTAGATTGCTTTGTGTATTATTGACATTTTCACAATGTCATGCCTTTCTATCCATAAGCCTGATAGATGCTTCCATTCTTGTAAATCTCTCTCTTTTTTTTAAATAAGTTTTTATCATTTTGCCCTCTGTGTGCACCACCACATTCACAATGGTGTTTGCAGGAAAGGCAAATATTTATGTACCAACAGCTTCTTTCACATTCTTATATAAGTGTTGTTGTTGTTGTCAGGTGCCATTGAGTCGGAACTGACTCACAGCGACCCCATGCAAAGCAGAACGAAACAATGTCCAATCCTGAGCCAACTTCACTACCGCTGCCACACTTGAGTCCATCAGTGATGCCACCTGGCCGATCCATCTTGTTGGGGGTCTTCCTCTTTTTCTCTGAACCTCCATCTTACCCAGCATGACATCCTTCTCCAGTGACTCTTCCCTCCTGACAGTATGTCCAAAGTATGAGAGACGAAGTTTGGCCATCTTGGCCTCCAAGGAGCACTCTGGCTGCACCGTATATCTGTGGGACATATAAATGTATGTTGCTGTTAAGTGCCGTCTTTCCGACTTAACAGCAAACCTGTATACAGTTTCTAAGAATTAGCTGATGACTTTGAACCACTAACCTTGTGGTTCAAACTGACCTTGCAATACAGGGCTTAATCCTACTGTGCCACACCAAGATATGTATATATAGAGAGCTCTGGTAGCATAGTGGTTACAAGTCGGATTGCTAATCTCACGGTCAGCAGTTCAAATTCATAAAATCATTTATTATTAAATTTTTTTTTTTTACTGTATACATATTTATGAATACAGTGACAAGTATTAGACTGTGTGAGCTCATAAAGTAAAAATTATTTTTTATACATCTTTGTATTCCCAGCATATAATGCGAGTATGGTGCATAGAAAAAACTTAAAAGATTTAACTGTATTGAATTTAAATTAATATAATAATAGGCTATATGAAATAATAGAAGACAATAACATACAAATCACAAAAATAATTTAAAAATTATTCTACTTGGTACATGAATGACTTCTTTTATAAAAGCCAACAGAAGGCTGGTCCCTATGAATTGGAGATTAAAGATGTCCCAACTGTTTGACTTTTCTGACATTATACCCCTCCCCTATACTCTTTTTTTTTCTAAATGTTTTATTGTGAATTATGTGATAGTTTACATGGGAGAACACTGGCTTTACATTCATCCTATTGTAAATTGTTTCATTGCCAAGGTTACTATCCCCTCCATGCATCACCAACCAGCTGAAGGGTATACCCTGCAAGCCTGACCTCCGTCATCACACAACCCCTCTCCCTCTCTGAGTCTAAAGCCCCCAGCCACTCCATCTCTCCACATCATTGTCTCTGTGTCCATCTCTGGTGTCACTGCTTCTCTGGGTAGGGTCCCACTCTCCGCTCTTCTCCCTTGATAGTCCCAGGGACCATCTGCTCCTAGACTGCAAAGTCAGTCACTCCCCTCCTTTTGCTACAAAACATCTGCCTTTACATTTCCAACCCTCATGATCAGTCCTGATAACAATTATTCACTATTGTATCACGAGACCTACCCACATTTCCTTTAATCAGCTCTGCCCAGAATGATTGGATACTACTCAGTGGAGATTCTACTTTCCTCCATGCCCACTGGATCTAGAGTCCCTCTTGAAAGCTTGTAAGCCAGTTACTTCTTGCCTTTGTGCCCCCCCACCATTTGGGGTAGCCAATGTCCAAGTTGCCCATCTCTGTCTACTCTGTGTATGGAGGGGGTGGGAATGATTGTCGCTGTAAAGATTTGTTCTCTCTTTTGAGCTACTGCATCCATAGGTGTAGGTCACGTTCATCAAATTGTATCAGATTACTCTTTTTTTTCTTCTAGTTGAGCTCTGATCATCCAGTCATTGAGGTCAAGTGGGTATTATCTGCAAGTGTGGGTGTTCTTAGGCATATGCCCTCACTTCTTCAGTCAGCTGGATGCTTCACTCTTCATTCTAGTCCTCTGTGGCTATGTCACTGACTCTGGGCCCAAGAGTCTCCAGGTCTCGCCACACTGCTTGCCGACCAAGTATTCACCCAGGTTCACAAAAGTCTATTGAACGTTGTAGAGCTTAGCACGCACCTTCACTGCTGTTTTTCTCTCACTTCCCCTTATTGGTGATGAACGTGGTCACCAATCAGAGCATGTATTCCCATTGATTCTTGATCTTGGAAGGGTGTTGTCTCCTTCCAAGAGGATCTGGAAGGTAACCTGACCACTTGCCTTGATGTCTCCTGGGCGAGCAACTTGCTTGGTTTGTAGTAATCAGTTGGACTGTCGTTATTGTTTTGTATTTTTCCTGTCGCTCTTTCTTTCAAGGAGTATCTTCTGTTCTTCTACCCGCTCCAAACTGCTCTACTTGTCCTTTCAAGTGAAAATTTCCCACCTCAGAAGATTCTGGATGGGGTTCAGGATTCCACCTATAGTCTTATGTAATGCAGAGGCTCCACAGGAAGCCTCCTTCACTGGGCACTTTGCAGTCCCATTTTAGGTATTCCAATCAGTTATAGACAGAAGACGGACTTACAAGCTTTCTATGGTAATATTTCTGGCTATTCCTTTCTCTCCTTTAAGTATCTGTTTTATAATGGTATGCCAGGGAAACCAGATTCAAAAGACAGCCAAGCATCTTAACATTATTTCCTATGTTTTGCCCATTCCAACCATGTCTCAATCCCTGTATACCAGTGACCTGTTGTTCCAAGGTTGTGCATACATCATTATTTACCTCTGACCAACTTAGCCCATTCAGACCTGCCTAATTGGTCTCCCATCTGCTTTGTTCTTCCATTCCCCTTCCCCTTCTTGTGTATTACACCCCTCCCAAGCACCCAAACTATCCTGTGTCTATTCCCTGCGCTGTGCTTCACTTTCCCCTCCCTCTCCTCACCCCACCCCCAACATTCTGGTAACCAGCATAGAATCTCCCCCCCTTTAGTATGAGTTCTTTTTCTTATTCTTTGACAGTAGTGGTCCTATGCAGTATTTCTCCTTTTCTGAATGACTAATTTCACTCAACATAATGTCCTCAAGGTTCATCCATGTTATGCGGTAGCTTGCAGCTTCCTTGTTATTCTGCAAGGTAGTATAATATTCCGTTGTGTATATGTACCACACACAATGTTTATTCATTCTTCAGTTGATGGGCACTTAGGCAGTCTCCATCTTTTTGCTATTGTAATGAGTGCTGCTAGGAACATAGCTGTGCACATATCTACTCGTGTTATGGCTTGTATTTCTTGTCGGTAGATACCAAGTAGAGGAATTGCTGGATGGAGTCCTGGTGTGGCGCTGTGGGATAATGCGCCAGACTGCAAAGCTGTTTGAACTGCAAGGTCAGTAGTTCAAGCTCACCAGCTGCCTCTTAGAAACCCTATACAGCATCACTATGGGTCAGAACTGACTCGACGGCAATTAACAACAATAAGGTATTTCTATTTCCAACCTTTTGAAAAGAGCCGTATTGCTTTCCAGAGTGGTTGGACCATTTTGCAATCCTACCAGCAATGCAGGAGCATCCCAGTCTCTCCACATCCCCGACAGCATTTATTGTCCTCTACTTATTTGATGTTTGCTGTTATTGTTGGTGTGAGATGATATCTCATTGTTGTTTTGATTTGCATGTCTCCAATGGCTAGGGATTGTGTTTGTTGGCTGCTTTGATGTCGTCCTTGGTGAAGTGTCTGTTCATGTTCCGTGCCCATTTTTTAATTGGGTTATTTGTCTTTTTCTTGTATAGATGTTGTAGTTTCTTATAGATTTTAGAAATGAGTCCCATGTCTGATGTGTCATTACACAAGATTTTTTCCCATTCTGTGGGTTCCCTTTTTATTCTTTTGGTGAAGTCTTTTGATACACATAAGTTTTTAATTTTTAGTATATCCCACTCATCTATTTTGTCTACTTTTGTTTGGTAGTCTGTGTATTACCTGAATTAGTGCCCTCACATTTGTCTCTATTTTTTCATTGATAGCCTTCATAATTCTGGGATTCACCATTTAGGTCTTTAATCCATGCTGGTTTGGTTTTTGTATATGGTGTGAGGTGAATGAAGTTCTTGTTTCAATCTTTTGCATATCACTTTCCAGTTCTGCCACCACCATCTGTTGAAGAGACTATCACCTCCTCATGAGGTATATTTAGGTACTTTTTCAAAAATCTGTTGGCTCCAACCAGAAGTAAAAAGAAGAGGGGGAAAAAAAAAAATTCTCATACAATTTGATGAACTTGACCTACACCTTTGGAAGCAGTAGCTCAAAGGAGGGAACAAGTCTTTACAGCGAGAATCATTCCCACCCCCTCCACACGCAGAGTAGACAGGGATGGGCAACTTGGACATTGACTACCCAAAATGGGGGGTTTACAAAGGCAAGAAGTGACTGGCTTACAAGCTTTCATGAGGGAACCTAGATTCGGAGGAAGGTATAATCTCCAGTGAGTAGTATTCAATCTGACTAGGCGGGGCTGATGCAATGAAATGCAGACGGGTCTCTTGTGATACAATGGTGTATGATTGTTATCAGGACTGACTGTGAGGGTTGGAAGTGTAAAAGTTGATGTTTTATAGCAAGGAGCGGAGTGATTGACTTTTCGGTCTGGGAGCGGAGGTCCCGAAGACCATCAAGGGAGAAGAGCAGAGAGCGGGACCCTACCCAGAGAAGCAGCGATGCCTGAAATGGAGCCAGAGATGATGACGGGGAGCTATGGAGCAGCTGGAGACTTTGCATCCAGAGAGGGAGAGCGACTGTGTGCTGAAGACCTGGGGGGCACAGGGGAAGGATTGCATGTAGGGGTTGTAACCATGGCAATGAGATGATATACGATAGAATGAATGTAAAACTAATGTTCTCCCATGTAAACTATCACATAATTCACAATAAATCATTAAAAAAAAAAAAATCAGTTGGCTCTATGTGGATGTGTTAATTTCTGGATTCTCAATTCTGTTCCATTGATCATTGTATCTTTCATTGTACCAGTACCAAGCCATATTGACCACTGTAGCCGCATAATTAGTTTTGCAGTTGGGGAGTGAGAGGTTTCCAACCTTATTCTTCTTCTTAAGCAGTGCTTTGCTTATCCTAGGTCTCTTTCCTTTCCATATAAGGTTTGTAATTGTGTTTCCATCTCTTTGAAGAATGTCACTGGAATCTGGATTGGGAATGCATTATATGTATAAATTGCTTTGGGCAGTATTGACATTTTCACAATGTTAAGTCTTCCTATCCAGGAACATGCATGGTACATTCTTCCATTTTTGTAGGTCTCTTGGTTTCTTGTATAGTGTTTTGTAGTTTTCTTTGTATAAGTCCTTTGCTTCTCTGGTTACATTTATTCCTAGATATTTCATCCTTTGAGCGGCTATTGTAAATGGCATTGCTTTCCTAATGTCCTTTTCAGTGCTGTCGTTTTTGGCATACAGGAGTCCAGTTGATTTTTGTATATTGATTTTATATCCTGCCACTTTGCTGAATCTTCCAATCAGGTCTAGTAGCCTTTTTACTGAGTCTTTGGGGTTTTCTATTATAGGATCATATCGTCTGCAACTAGAGAGAGTTTTACTTCCTTTTTGCCAATTTAGATGCTTTTAATTTCCCTGTCTTGGTATATAGCTCTTGCTAAGACTTCCAGCACAATATTGAATAGGAGTGGTGACAAAGGGCATCCTTGTCTGTTTCTTGTTCACAGAGGAAAGGCTTTCAGTTTCTATACATTGAGACTAATATAGGCTGTTGGTTTTGTATATATGCTCTAAATTATGTTGAGATATTTCCCTTCAGTTCCTACTTTGTTTAGTGTTTTTATCAGGACTGGATGTTGGATTTTGTCAAATGCCTTTTCTGCATCAATCAATATGATCATATGGTTTTCTTTTCCTTTTTCTTATTTATATGGTGGATTATGTTGATCACTTTTCTAATGTTGAACCATCCTTGCATCCCTGTTATGAATTCCACTTGATCATGATGTATTATCTTTTTGATGTGCTGCTGGATTCTGTTGGCTAGAATTTTGTTGAGTATTTTTGCATCTATGTTCATGAGAGATATTGGTCTATCATTTCTTTCTTAACGATGTCCTTCCCTGGGTTTGGTTATGAGGGTTATGCTTGCTTCATAAAATGTATTAGGAAGTTTTCCATCCTCCTCTATATTCTGGAATAATTTGAGTAGAATTGGTGACAGCTCTTCCCTGAATGTTTGGTAGAATTCACAAGTGAAGCCTACTGGGCCTGGACTTCATTAGGTTGAGAGATTTTTGATGACCTGATCAATTTCTTCTTTTATTATGGGTCTGTTCAGGTTTTCTACTTCACTCTGTGTAAGTTTAGATAGGTCGTGTTTTTCTAAATATGTATCCATCTCTTGTAAGTTTTCTAATTTGTTGGAGTACAGCTTTTCATAGTATTCTGTTATTATCCTTTTGATTTCCTTTGGTTTCGTTATGATATCATCCATGTCATTTCTAATGCATGCCATTTGTCTTCTCCCTCTTTTCTTTCGTTAGGTTTGCCAATGGTCTGTCATTTCGTTAATGCTTTCAAAGAACCAGCTTCTTGTCCTGTTGATTGTTTCTATAGTTTTTCTGTTTTCTATCTCATTTATTTCTGCTGTAATCTTTATTATTTCTTTTCTTTTAATGACTGTAGATTTCCTCCATTGGTCTGTTTCTATTGTTGTAAATGCTGTGTTAATGTGTTAATTTTGGTTCTTTCTTTTTGGATGTGTGCATTTATTGCAATAAATTTTCCTCACAGCACTGCTTTCACCATGTCCCGAAGATTTTGGTTTGTTGTTTTTCATTCTCATTTGTTTCTAGGAACTTTGTGAGTTCACGTTTAGTTTTTTCTACTATACAGTTGCTTTTCAATAAGGTGTTATTCAGTTTCCATGTATTTGACTTTATTTCCTTGGTCTTCCTATTGTTATTGTTGATTTCTAATTTGATAGCATTGTGGTCTAAGAAGATGCTTTGTAGTATTTTAAAATTTGTAAATGTATGGAGATTTGTTTTGTGGCCTAAGACATGGTCTATTCTGGAGATTGTTCCATGTGCACTGGAAAAGAATGTGTATTGGGCTGTTTTGGGTTGAATGCTCTGTACACATCTATGAGGTTCAGTTGGGTGATTGTGCTGTTTAGTTCTTCTGTGTGTTTGTCAAGTTTCTTTTATCAATTTTTCAATGCCGTGTGTTAAAATCACCCACTATTATTGTGGTAGTTATGTGCCGTGGATTCGGTTTCGACTCATAGTGACCCTGTACAGGGTTTCTGAGGGTGTAAATCATTATGGGAGCAGAAAGCCTCATCTTTCTCCAGCAGAACAGCTGGTAGTTTCGAGCTGCTGACCTTGAGGTTAGTAGCCTGATTCATAACCACTACGCTATTATTGTAGATTCCTCTATTTCTTTCTTCAAATTCATTAGAGTTTGGTTTATATATTTTGGAGCTCTTTTATTAGGAGAATAGATATTTATTATGGTTATATCATCTTATTCAGTTGTTCCTTTAATCATAAGATTATGTCCATCTTTGTCTATTATGCTGGATTTTGCCTTAAAGTTTATTTTATCAGAGATTAGTACTGTCAATCCTGTTTGTTTTATTGAAATTAGTTTTGTATGTTTTTTTGCATTCTTTGACTTTTAATCAGGTTTTTTTTTTAATGTTTTATTGTGAATCACGTGATAGTTTACATATAAGAACATTACCTTTACATTCATCCTATCGTATATCATTTCACTGTCATGGTTACAATCCCCTCCATGCATCATCAACCAACCAAAGGGTATACCCTGCAAGCCTGCCCGCAGGTCGTCACCACACAGCCCTTCTCCCTCTCTGGGTCTAAAGTCTCCAGCCGTGGACTCTGGGTCCAGAGAGGGAGAGGAACTATGGGCCGAAGACTGAGAAGGGAGGGATGGGGGGAGTGTAGAGCATGGGCTTCTAGGATATGCCCTTTGGTCAGAAGACGATGCATGGAGGGGATTGGAACCATGGCAATGTAATAATATACGATGGAATGAATATCAAACTGAGGTTCTCTCGTGTAAACTATCAAATAATTCACAATAAAACATTAAAATAAATAAAGTCCCCAGGCGCTCCATCTCTCCACATCATAGTCTCTGCCTCCATCTCTGGCATTACTGCTCTTTGGGTAGGGTCCCACTCTCTGCTTTCTCCCTTGATGGTCACAGGAACCTCTGCTCCTAGACTGCAAAGTCAATCATTCCCCTCCTTTGCTACAAAACATTAATCTGTTTTTGTCTCTGTGCGTGAGATGTGTCTCTTGAAGACAGCATATTGAAGGATCTTGTTTTCTTATCCATTCTGCCACCCTCCATCTCGTAACTGGTGCATTTAATCCATTTACATTCAGTGTAATTATCA
>NW_006409051.1:204611-220883 GCF_000296735.1 Chrysochloris asiatica | reverse complement strand
GGCCCAGGATCGAGCATTGTTTAGTTCTGCTGTGCATGGGGTCGCTATGAGTCGGTTCCGACTCGATGGCACCTGACAACAACAACAACAACATTGACTTCTTGACTGCATGGTTTCTGCTAAGAGATCCAAGCTTAATCTGATTTGCTTGCCTTTGTATGTTACACTTCTCTTTTCCCTAGCTGATTTCAGGATTCTGCCCTTATCTTTGATTTTGGAGAGCTTAATTAGGATATTTCTTGGTGATTTTCTTTTAGTGTCTATTCTTCCTGGGGTTTGTTGAGCTTCTTGAATGCTTATCTTTTCGCTTTTCAGGATATTAGGGAAATTTTTTTCCAGAAGCTCTTCAACTATCTCATCTGTGGGCTTATGTGATTATTCTTCCTGCTCTGGAATACCTCTTCATGTTGTCCAACATGAATCTTAAGCCTTCTTCAGATTTTTTTATCCTTTTTTCTGCTTGCTCTTCTATCTTAGTAGTATTAGAGATTTATCTTCTAGCTCACTAGATCTGGCTTCTATCTCAGTTCTACTCTTTTGCTCTTTCAGTGTATTTCTGATATCCTATTATTAATTGTTGGACCTCTTTCTATAGGTTTTGAATTGTTTCCAGTGCTGTACCTATCTTATTTAATTGTTCTTGTAACACTTTCCTGACTTCTTCCGTATTTTTCTCAACTCCATTGTATAGTGTTCTGATATATTTTATAATAATTTTTCTGAATTCCTTCTCAGGCATTTCCAAAGCCTGCCCATCTTCCAGTATGTAGATCCACTTCCAGCTCATTGGCCTCAGTCTCTTTGTCTTATTTCTGGACATGTGCTGATATGGTCATCTGTTTCTGTTTTTTTGGGCATATTTCAGGAGTTATCTGTGGCCTTAATACTTAGATGGGTGTGTATTTTGGTGTTTGTTGTTTTGGGTTTTTTTTTTCTGATTGCCTCCAGGCAGACATGATCAGGAGATAGGCTTCTCTTTTCACTCTTTTTCCTGAGAAATTTCAAGATGCCACTGTTGGCTCAGGATTTTATTTTCAGCCTATTTCCTTTTTCGTCTGCCTGTCCTCCACAACCCCCATTCTGACCTTTTTCCTAGTGGTAAACAGTTCACGGCCACCTTTGGCCTTTATATGCTCCTGTTTGGTTTTAAGTGGAAACTGTCTCTTTTTCGATATCTGTGCGCATGGGTAGTAGAACCCTCAGAGGGTGGGGGTAGGGTGTTCACTCAGGCACCCCCTCTGGTTACCAGAATGGAGGTGCTCAGACTGCGAGAGACCAATGAACGGATTTTTTTTTTTTTTTAAGTCCACACCTTTATCTCCACGGTTCTGTCAGGCGTATGTGGCTGCTCTGATCCTTCCACAAGTTGGTTGCTCCCAAGATGGCAGCTCTGGGAGCAGCTGAGCATCTTGAATTAGAAAGCAATGGATTTCTTGCTTCTGCTACAAACTACCCTAGCTATAAGCCTCCAACCTTCTAAATATTCCTTTATATGTGGTTCCGAAGGAGCTCTGGTAGCATAATAGTTACAAATCAGGCTGCAAACTGCAAGGTCAGCAGTTTGAAACTGCCAGCCGCTCCGCGGGAGAAGGAGGAGGCTTTCTGCTCCTGTAAACATTTACAGCCTTGTAAACCCTGTTTAGGGTCACTATGAGTCAGAACCGACTCCATGGTACTTAATAACAACAACATGTGGTTCAGAGTTACAGTCATCCCCTTATCCTTTTTGGTCCTATATTATGTGTTATTGCTGTTGAAACTCCTCACACTCTTCCACCTGATCAGCCATCTTGTTTGTTCTCTGTAAATCTCTTTTGGTTTCTTGTAGTACTATTTTATAGTTTGGTCTTTTGTGTCTCTGGTTAGATTTATTCCTAAGTTGTGAATCCTTTGGTTTGCTATTGTAAATGGTACTGTTTGCTGAATTTTTTTTTGTTGTTGTTGTTGTTGTTATCTTTATTAGTATAGAGGATTTCAACTGATGTTTGTATATTGACCATGTACCCTGCCACTTTGCTGAATTTTCCAATGAGTTCCAATAATTTTCTTGCTGAGTCTTCGGAATTTTCTACGTATAGGATCATATCGTCTGCAAATAGAGTTTTGCTTCTCTGCCAATTTGGATGCCTTTAATTTCCCTTTAATTCCTTGTAGCTCTAACTAAGACTTCCAACACAATGTTGAATAGGAGTGGTGATAAAGGGTATCCTTGTCTGGTTTCTGTTCACAAAGGGAATGCTTTTAGTGTCTCTCCATTAAGTGATGTTAACTGTTGGTTTTATATACATGCACTTACTTATGATGAGGAATTTCCCTTCGTTTCCTACCTTGTTGAGTGTTTTTATCAAGAATGGGTGTTGGATTTTGTCAAATGTCTTTTCTGCATCAATCGATATGATCATGTGGTTCTTTTCTTTTTTCATATTTATGTGGTGGATTACACTGATCATTTTTCTGTTGAACCATCCTTGCATTCCCTGGTATAAATCCCACTTGGTCATGATGTATTATTATTTTGATACATTGTTGAGTTCTACTTGCTCCTATGTTGTTGAGAATTTTTGTATCTATGATCATGAGAGATATTTGTCTGTGATTTTCTTTTTTAATGATGTCCTTGCCTGGTTTTTGTATGAGGGTTATGCTCGTTTCATTAAAAGTATTGGGGAGTTTTCCAACCCTTTTTATGTTTTGGAATATTTATAGTAAAATTGATGTCAGCTCTTTTCTGAATATTTGGTAAAATTCACCAGTAAAGTCATGTGGACCTCGATTTTTCTTGTTGGGTATTTTTTTAATGAACTAATTAATTTCTTCTTTTGTTATAGGTCTATTCAAGTTTTCTGCTTCACTCTGTGTTACTTTAGGTAGGTTGTGTTTTCTTCCAAATTTTCAAATGCATTGGAGTTCAAGTCTTTCATAGTATTTTGATGCACTTTTATTTCAGTTGGTTATGTTTTGACATCACCCATATCGTTTCTTATGCATGTTGTTTGTGTCTTCTCCCTCTTTTCTTTTGTTAGATTTTTCCAATGGTTTGTCGATTTTATTACTCTTTTCAAAGAACCAACTTCCTGTCTTATTGATTCTATTGTCTGTTTTCTAATTCATTTATTTCTGATCTAATCTTTATTTCTTTTCTTCTTGTGACTGTAGGTTTACTTTGCTGGTTTTTTCGTAATAGTTGGAGGTGTGTTAATGTGTTGTTTTTAACTCTTTTAGCGCTGTGGATTAACACACTGGAGTGCAATGTCAGTTTGAACCACAAGGCCACAGTTCAAGCTCACCAACTGCTCCTTAGGATCCTTATACAGGGTTGCTGTGGGTTGGAACTTACTCAAATACACTTAACAAAAACATATCTGGATTGAGTTCTTGGGGGTGTCATGTATGTAAATCTCAAGTTGCTGTTTGCTATTCTCAGTCCAAAGAACACCCTTTAGTATTTTTTTTTTAAAGATGATCTGATTATTGCAAATTACTTTAATTTCTGTTTATCTGGACATGTCCTAATGTCCCCATCACATTTGAGGTACAGTTCTGCTGAGTGTATGATTTTTGGCTCGCAATTTTTTACTTACAGAATTTTGTATATGTTATCCCATTGCCTTTTTGGCTGAATAGTTTCTGCTGAGAATCAGAGGTTAGTCTTATTGGTTCTTCTTTGTGGGTAACTTCATTTTTCTTGAATTGCTGTCAGGATTCTTGTCATTGGCTTTTGGTTTGATTATGATATGTCTTGGTTTCTTTTGGGGTTTTTCCTGTTTGGGGTTTGTTCAGCTTTTTGTATGCTTATTATTTTTTCTTTCATGATGTTAGGGAAAATTTCTACCAACAACCCTTGAATGATTTTCTCTGTGCTTTTTCTTGTCTCTTCTTGTTCTGAAATTGTGATCATCCATAAGTTAGTCTTCTTCATGGTGTTCCATGTAAATGTTAAGCTTTCTTCAGATTTTCTCACACTTTTTAAATTTTTCTTCTAGCATACTAGTATCAAGAGATTTATCTTCAAGCTCAGTAATATGGGCTTCCAATGATTCAAATTCTTGTCAGTTTGGGGCTTACTGATCAGAAAGAGACTGGAGAAACCCAAGGCAGTAGCCTTCAATTCCCTTTAAGGTCTGGAACAAAACTCAGTTTTCAGCCGTAAGTAGCTAGGTATATAGGAAGTATACAACACCACTTGTAAGGTGTGCTCACCATGGATTGGTCAACCATTTAAAATAAAAAGGACAACATTTATCTAAGAACAAAGTTCAGAAAAGATGGGAAATGGATGTAATAGAAATGAGAACCACAGGTTGGAAGTGAGATAATTGTTACATGAAGGGGTTTGCAGTCATTAAGTTGAAACAAAGTGTATGATTTGTTGAATGTAAAACTGATGGTCTCTGTAAACCTTCACTCAATTCACAGTAAAATTTTTAAAAAGAGAGCAAAAGAAAATAAAACAAAAAAGGAAATGGCAAGTGAATTTAAAAATGCAGGCAGCACCTAGATAAAGAACAAGAGAAAAGAAAGAGAATGAAAAAACTCTTGAAAGAAAAAATTAGAGAGAAAACAAAGAGAACTAAACACAATTAGGGGGATGACTAAAGACAAAAAAGATTTTTAAAAGATGAAGCAACAAAGAGGCGAGAGAAACAAAAAAGAAGAAAAATGAAAGCAAAGATAGAATGGATAAAAGGTTGTTGTTAGGTGCCATCAAGTCGGTACCGACCCATAGCGACCTTATGCACAACAGAATGAAACACTGCCCGATCCTGGGCCAACCTCACTATTGTTGCCACGCTTGAGTCTATCAATGCTACCTCTTGGCCAATCCATCTCGTTGGGGGTCTTCCTCTTTTCCTCTGACCCTCCACCTTACCAAACATGACATTCTTCTCCAGCAACTGCTTCCTCCAGATAATATGTCCAAAGTATGAGAGACAAAGTTTGGTCATCTTGGCCTCTAAGGAGCACTCAGGCTGCACTTCTTCCAAAACGGATCTATTGGTTCTTTTGGCAGCCCATGTCCCTTTCAATATTCTCCTCCAAAACCATAACTCAAAGGCATCAATTCTTCTACGGTCTTCCTTATTCACTGTCCAGCTTTCACATGCATATGAAGTTATTGAAAATACCATGGCTTGAGTCAGGCGCACCTTAGTCCTCAAGCTGACATCTTTGTTTTTCAACACCTTAAAAAGGTCTTGTGCAGCAGATTTGCCCAATGCAATACGTCGTTTGATCTCTTGACTGCTGCTTCCATGAGTGTTGATAGTTGATCCAAGAAGAATGAAGTCCTTGACAACTTCACTTTTTTCTCCATTGATAAGAATGTTGTTTATTAGTCCAGTGGTGAGGATTTTTGTTTTCTTTACATTGAGATGTAATCCATACCAAAGGCTGTGCTCTTTGATCTTCATCAGTAATTGTTTTAAGTCCTCTTAATTTTCAGCAAGCAAGATTGTATCATCTGCATATCACAGGTTGTTAATGAATCTTCCTCCAATTCTGATGCCACGTTTTTCTTCATAGAACTCAGCTTCTCGGATGATTTGTTCAGCATACAGGTTGAATAAGGATAGTGAAAGAATACAACCTTGTCACACACCTTTCTTAATTTTAAACCGTTCAGGGTTCCCATGTTCTGTTTGAACAACTGCCTCTTGGCAGTTGGTCCAGGTACAGATTTCTCATGAGCACAATTAAGTGTTCTGGGATACTCATACTTCACAATGTTGTCCATAGCTTGTCATGATCCACACAATCGAAAGCCTTTGTGTAGTCAGTAAACGTAAGGGATGGTAAAGAGAAGAAAAAGGGAAGAAAGAGTGAGCACACAAAAACAATGAAAGGAAAAAAACCAGAGCAAGTGTCAGACCTAGTGAAGGAGAAAATTCTCGGGTCTCCTGCCAGACAAGGAGCTCACATGGTAGGTGGGCAAGCAATGAGATGGTGACACTCTTGGCCCTAGATGGAGTTCCTACAGGATTTGGTGTTGTCTCATTT
Organism: Chrysochloris asiatica; assembly: GCF_000296735.1. Taxonomy (NCBI): domain Eukaryota; kingdom Metazoa; phylum Chordata; class Mammalia; order Afrosoricida; family Chrysochloridae; genus Chrysochloris; species Chrysochloris asiatica. The sequence continues at coordinate 214,886 of NW_006409051.1, read as the reverse complement.
GGATACCCAGTCTGGAAGTAGTTTATGCAGACCCCAGAGGAGCTAGAGGATCACCATATTCCATCCCTTAGCTAAGGGCTAAGTTTTCTGCTAGTCCAGGACTGGCCAGGAACAGCTCTGCAGATCTGATTCCAGACTGTAGAGTTGGTTCTGCTAGCTTACCACTCACTTTTCTGGGGTTCACAAATATACAGCTCACTGCAGTGCAAATCTGATCACCCAAGAGAATAGGACCTCCTCTGGGGGGTGTACATGTGTGGGAGCTGGCTGCACCCCTGATCACGAGGGTAATGGGCACAAGAAAAATGTTGCACCTTTCTCTCTGCCAATAAGTGGTATGCCTCTGTGCCACCACTTTGAAAGCTTTGCTTTCAAAACTGCCTACTGAAGTCAAAATGGCTGCATTGTCCATGACCAGCCAGCACAGATCACATGTCTCCTTTGTTTGTTTTAACCCTGACTCTGTTCAGCTGCTTCTTGTAGTTAGGATTAGCCTGGGTCTGACTAGGGTCAGCTGTGCAAGTTTGGAGCCGTGCTTACCTGAGTCCAGGCACCAGAGCTAGAGTGAATAGTTCCTTATTCACTCTAATGGGGCTCACAGTTGCTCTGCTCACCACCGTGTGATTCTGGCAGCCAAGAGAGTGGAAGCTTTGCTGAGGATGTACACAGGCGGAAGCTGGTCATGCCTCTGGTCACCAAGGGAATGTGCAGAACAAGAAAAAAAAACACACCTTTGTCTCTGCATGTCACTGGTATGTCTCTGCAATACTAATATATACTTTTTCATCTCGAGCTGCTTTCCAGAGTTTAAGATGGTTGTTGGCAGCACAGGTCACCAGTCTGTCTGTTTCTGTTGCATTGCATGTTCAGATTTTTTTCCTAGTAAGCAATCTACTTTTTTATCCCTTTATCTGAAGCTCAAAGTTGCTGGACTGTTATCTGCATTTTATTCCATTTTGTTTTCTGTATCTTTGTTGTAGAGACTATGTAGTGTTTCTGCCTAGTTGACCATCTTGTCACCTCCTCTCAGCAATTTTATTCCGTTTTCTATTTTAAAATCTTTTAACTTTTATATTTCGCTCTGTTATAACAGACTTATTATTTTGTATTGCAGCACATTTTTTTCCTGATGCCTGTAATTCTTTCTGTTTGATTGTATTAACATAGTTTTCTCTCTCTGAATATATATTTATATTGTAGTTATATAGTAGGGAACCATCAGAAACATAGAGGAATTTTATTTTTTATTACTCAAATGAATTTATTGGATAAAACATTAAATTTACTTCCAACTCAATGAACACCTCTTAAATGTTTTCTAATATTGAGGTATGCATTTTTAACTATTATCCACAAAAAACACATCTATGACTGGCATTTCTGGGAAGTGCACATGTTTGCAACTAATTTTTATTTACTTCGTGACAGAAAAGATCTGAGGCCAATGAAATGTGAGTTTCATATTGGAAAAGAACATTGATCATAAAGTAGTATTCCGTTTCAGATATTTATCATCAGAAGACATTAGTAATGACTCCTTAAACTAACTCATTCACAGGAAAATAGGTTAGACTACAGCTTGCAATTTAATCATTTTCCTTTGACTTTTAGAAAAAATTAAGTACTCTTTTCCTGAGCACATGGATCCTGGTGTGGTTCTGTAGTACAAGCACTAGACTACTAACCACAGTGTTCAAGCCCACCAGCTATTTTGCAGGATAAAGATGTGGCTTTCAGGTCTCATAAAGATTTACAGGCATGGAACCCCTATACAAGGTCGCTGTGATTTAGAACTGACTCTAAGGCACTTAACATTTAAGTACTTAAGTATAGGAATTAGAGTATCTGTTTTTTACATGTGGCTTAACCTTTATACCAGTGAAAAGCCAATTATTTGTAACTGTTGATCTCTCCAAGTCTGTAAAAAAATAAGAGTGATGAGAATTGAAGATGCGTGGAATCAGTTAGTCCAGCAGACTAATCAAACGTGTGAGCAGCAGTCTCCGTGACTCTAAGGTCAAGAGAACTAAATGGTACAGAGCTACCACTATCAACTGCTCTGAAAGGGATCACATTAGAAGGTCTCAAATAAAGTGGGAGAAAATGTGGAACAAAGCTCAAAATTCTTAACAAAGACCAGGCTTACCTTTTCAGAAAGAGACTGGAGGAACCTGAGACTGTGACCCTCAACCACCCTTCAGGTGTGGAAAGGAATTCACCCTCGTGACCCAAGTTTCAGCCAAGCAGTAGATAGGTATATTGGAGGAGGAACAACATTCACTTAAAGGCCAAGTTGAGTAGGAATGGGACAGAGGGTGGAATGGAAAAAGGAACCACAGGGAAGAAGTGGGATAATTTATTTCAGGGAGGAGATTGCAATCATTGAGATGAAACAAAGTGTATGATTTGTTGAATGTAAAACTGATTATCTTGTCTGGAAACTTTCTTTCAATTCATAGTAAAAAGTATAAACAGTTTCTGTATAAGTGATTGTGAATCATCGCCACCCATTATGTTTCTGATTAGAATTGTGCTCCATAGGATTTTTAGTGGCTGAATTTTTGGAAGTAGATCTCCAGGCCTTTCTTCCAAGGCAGTTCTGTGTGGACTTAAGCCATCCAACCTTTGGGTTAACCTTGCATCAAAGTAGAATTACTTTCCAGAGTTAGTATTTGAGATTAACAAAAGGCTATATAAAAAATCTTTACAAAGTAGCCAAACACACAAAATAGAATCCATTCAATTTTTAAGTATTTTGAAAATTACATATAACATATACTGTATTTAAACATGAACTCCTGCTGTGGCACTGCAGTATCAGCACTGGACTGCAAACCACAAGGCCAACAGTTCAAACCCACCATCTTCTCAAAACCCCTATACAGGGTTGCTATGAGTCGGAACCAAGTCAACAGTATTTAACAACAAAAACTACAATATTTAAAGCATGGAGTCCTTGTGTTGCATTGTTGGATAAGCACTACAAGGTCCGTGTGAAATGCAAGGTCGTTGGTTTAAATTCCACCAACTACTCCTCAGAAACCCGTTATAGGGTCGCTGTGAGTTGGAACCTACTCAATGGCACTTAACATATTTAAAGCAGAAATTTAGTTATGGTTGTTAATGCATTTGAATATGTGTATTGTTAAGGGCCATCATGCTGATTCCCACTGATAGTGACCCTGTATAGGGTTTCTGAGTTTGCACATAGTTACGGGAGTAGAAATACTCTTCTTTCTCACTCAGAGCAGTTGGTGGACTCAAACTGTAGACCATGTGGCTTACAGTCCATTGCTTTATCCTACAGAGCCTCTGTGCTCGTAGTATCTTTATTGAATATTTAATATGAGGGGACTTCAAAAAGTTTGTGGAAAAATGGAATTAACAGACAAAGGAATTTTTCCAAGAACTTTTTGAAGTCCCTTAATATTTTCTTCTGAGATTTGTGTGTGCATTATTGTAGTAATTAAGTTTGACTTCCAAGAGGGAACTTCAGAAGGTTTGTTGAAAATTCTATTTCTGTGAACTTTTGAAGCCTCCTTGTATTTAGCTTATGAATTAAGTACTTGACTTTACTATTGAAATAATCATATTTTTTAAAAAGGGAATGCTGTTAGCTAGCTGGCATTCCTAAGATATGTGCTTTCTTTCTCTGATTCCTCTGAATTTAGCCATGTGCTGGTACTCAGAAAACAGGAGTTCTCTCGTGCTTTTTAAGGTAGCTCTTTTTTTCCTCTTCCCTTTTTGGCATCTGATTAGCCCTAGAGTTTTTGTGTTTATGTATCATATTTTTATATGTGATTTCATATTTTATGGCCCTAAACTACAGAACTTGAGACTTGAAAGAAGTATTATGGCTGTCAAGCTACTTAATTTACAGATTAATGAAATATAGTTCCAGATAAATAAAATTCCTTATCCAAGGATAGTGGCAGATCAGTTTCAGAACTCAAAACTTTGTCTTCAGGTTTACTTCTTTTTGCTGTATCTCTGAATGAACAAACTTTCTCTCTGCAGGAATGACATTATTGGATATGACCAAGTAACCATTCAGTAGATAATACAGAAACATTTTATGATGACATGAGCTAGGACATGTAACTGTCTCCTCTGTTTTTATTTTTTAAGTGTTGCTCATCCCTCAGATCACTCTTCTAATTTTCTGTTTCTCATCGTATTGGTTTTACCTTAGAAGTATAATTTTGGAAGGCTTTAGTGTCTTATGGTACCTATTATGTAGCTTATCAAAAGTTGGAATAATACAAATGGTATCAAGTCACTGACAGTTGGAAGTGAAATTACATTTTGGGGAGGATACATGGGAAAAATTCTGAATACTTAGCCACGGAAAACCTTATGAGTAGCAGTGGAACACTGCCAGATATATAGTGCCTAAAGATGGAAACATAAAAATAGTAGAATACTATTGCTGGAAGTAATAGACAAATACAATGCTGGAAGATGAGTCCCGCAGGTTGGAAGTCTCTCAAAATACAACTGGGGAAGAGTTACCTCCTCAAAGTTGAGTTGAATGAATATAATGATGTGAATGGAGCAAAGTTTTCAGGAACTTCAATTGCTAATGGCACAGCTCAAAATGAGAAACAGTTAATAATCTGAACATGGAATTTAGGCAGTATGAATCTAGGAAAACTAGAAGTTGTCATATGTGAAATAGAATGCATAAAGATGGATATCCTAAACATTAGTGAGCTGAAACGGACTGGTATTGGCCATTTTTAATCTGACAGTCGTATGGTTTATTGTTTCAGGAATGATATTTTAAGAGGAATAGTATGGCATTCATTGTCAAAAAGAACATTTCAGTATCTATCTTGAAGTACAATGCTGGCTATAGTAGGATAATATCCATAAGCCTACCAGGAAGACCAGTTAATACAACTATTATTCAACCACTAAAGCCAGTGATGATGAAATTGAAAAATTCTACCGAACTTCTTCAGAATTGAAATTGATCAATCATGCAATCCAGATACATTGATAATCACTGGTGATTGGAATGCAAAGATTTGGAAACAAAGAAGCAGGATAACTAGTTAGAAAATATGGCTTTGATGATAGAAATTATCCTGGAGATCACATGATTGAATTTTGCAAGACCAATGACTTATTTGTTACAAATTCCTGTTTTAAACAACATAAAGGAGCCTTGGTAGTGTAGTGGTTACGAATTGGGCTGCTAACCTCAAGGTAGGCAGTTTGAAACTACCAACTGTTCTGCAGGAGAAAGATGAGGCTTTCTGCTCTCGTAAAGATTTCTGCTCTCAGAAACCCTGTGTAGGGTCACTATGAGTCAGAACTGACTCCACGGTACTTAACAACAACAACAAAAGACTACTATGCACATAGACCTCACCAGATGGAATACACAGATATCAAAAGTCTACTTCTGTGGGAAGAGACATTGGAAAGCCAAATATCATCAGCCATGACAAGGCCAGGGACAGATTGTGGAACAGACCATCAATTGCTCATATGTTAAATCAGGCCAAGCCTGAAAAATTTAAAATAACTCCATGAGAGCCAAAATATGGCCTTGAATATATCCCTCCTGAATTTAGAGACTATCTCAATAACAGATTTGATATATTAAGCACTAATGACTGAAGACCAGAAGAGTTGCGGGGGGGGGGGGGGGGGGGGGGGGGGTTGACATCAAGAACATCATACAGGAAGAAAACAAAAGTTCATTTAAAAAGAGAAGACAAAAATGAATGTCAGAAAAGACTCTAAAAATTGATCTTCCCTATAGAAAAGCTAAAGCTAATGGAAGAAAAGAGGAAGTAAATGAGGTGAACAGAAAATTTCAAAGGACAACTCGAGAAGACAAAGTGAAGTATAATGAAATGTGCAAATACCAAAAGGGGGAAACACGCTCAGCATTTCTCAAGCTTAAAGAACTGAAGAAAATATTAAATACTCGACTTGCAATATTGAAGGATTCTACAAACAAAATAGCAAATGATGCAGAAAGTATCAAAAGAAGGTGGAAGGGAATAGTCATTCTCACTGTATCAAAAAGACAAAAGTGGAAACAGTCAATATTCAACCATTTCAGGAGGATAGCATATGATCAAGAACCATGGTACTGAAGGAAGAAGTCCAACTATGCTGAAAGCTCTGGGAATTGATGTAATACAAATTGAAATATTTCAACAAACTGATACAGTAGTGAAGGTGCTCACTCATATGTCAGGAAATTTGGAAGACAGCTATGAAGAGTCCGTATTTGTGTCCATTCCAAAGAGAGGTACTCCAACAGTATGTGGAAATCATCAAACAATATTATTACTATCACATTCAAATAAAATTCTACTAAAGATCATTTTTAAATGGTTGCAGCAGTACTTTCACAGGAAACTACCATAACTTCAAACAAGGTTTAGAAGAGAATGTGGAACTAGGGATATCATTGCTTACATCAGGCAGATCTTGGCTAAAACCAGAAAATACCAGAGATTTTTACTTGTGATTTATTGAGTATGAAAAGGATTTTGACTATGTAGGTAGAACATGACAAACTATGGATGACAATACAAAGAATGGATATTCCAGAACTCGTAATTGTACTCATGAGGAACCTATACATACATAGATCAAGAGGCAGTTGTCTGAACAGAACAAGGGGTTCTGTTGAACCATTGAAACATTGAATGGTTTCAAATCAGAAACGGTGTGTGCTGGGGTTGTATCCTTACACCATAATTATTCAATCTGGATTATATGAAGAAGACCATTCTGGATTATATGACGAAGACCATGGCATCAGGATTGGAGGAAGACTCATTAACAACCTGAGATATGCAGATGATACAACCTTGCTTGCTAAAAGCAAAGAGGACTTAAAATGCTTACTGATGAAGATCAAAGACTGCAGCTTTCAATTATAGATTGCACCGCAGTGTAAGGAAAATAAAAATCCTAACAACTGAATCAATAAATACCATCAGGATAAATATAGAAAAAGTTGAAATTGTCAAAGACTTCATTTTGCTTAGATCCACTATCAATCTATCACATCAAAACTACATGGAAGCAGGCACGGCTGAGGACTCTAGATTCATCAACTAAGAAGAGAAGGACTAAGAACTGGTGGCCAGGAGCAGACTTGCAGAATGTGCCCTTTGGAGATGTAAATTATTATATATGCCTGAGTGGGTTTTTTTGTTTGTGTGTTTTTTGAAAAGCTAAAGTGGATAGAGAGAAATATTTTTAACTGATTGTGTATGGAGGGGATTATAATCAATGTAATGAAACAAGTTATATGAATTGTTGAATGTAAAACTGATGATGTGCCCTGTAAACTTTCACTCAATCCACAATAAAAACCTTAAATTAAAAAAAACAAAACAAAAACTACATGAAAGCAGCAATCAAGAAATCAAATTACATGCATTTTTAATGTTTTGTTGTGAATTATGTGATAGTTTACATGGGAGAACATTGCCTCCAGGCCCTCTGGATCTACGCTCCCTCTTGAAAGCTTGTAAGCCACTCACTTCTTGCCTTTGTAGGCCCCCCATTTTGGGTAGCCAATGTCCAAGTGCCCATCCCTGTCTACTCTGTGTATGGAGAGGGTGGGAATGATACTCACTGTAAAGATTTGTTCCCTCTTTTTTGTTGTAGTTTTGTTTTGTTTTATTGTGAATTATGTGATGGTTTACATGGGAGAACATTAGCTTTACATTCATCCTATTGTATATCATTTCATTGCCATGGTTACCATCCCCTCCATGCATCATCATCCAACCAAAGGGTATGCCCTGCAAGCCTGTCCCCCAGTGATCAACACACAGCCCCTCTCCCTCTCTGGGTCTAAAGTCCCCAGCCGCTCCATCTCTCACATCATCGTCTCTGCCTCCATCTCTGGAGTCACTGTTTCTCTGGGTAGGGTCCCGCGCTCTCCACTCTTCTCCTTTGATGGTCCCAGGGACCTCCGCTCTTGGACTACAAAGTCAACCACTCTCCTTCTTTTGCTACAAAATATCTACCTTTACGTTTCCAACCTTCACAATCAGTCCTGATAACAATTATTCACTATTGTATCACAAGAGACCCGTCTGCATTTCATTTAATCAGCTCCGCCTAGACAGATTGGATACTACTCACTGGAGATTCTGCCTTCCTTCATGTCCTCTGGTTCTAGGCTCCCTTTTGAAAGCTTGTAAGCCAGTCACTTCTTGCCTTTGTAGCCCCCACATTTTGGGTAGCCAGTGCCCAAGTTGCCCATCCCTATCTACTCTGTGTATGGAGTGGGTGGGAATGATCTTTGCTGTAAAGATTTGTCCCCTCTTTTGAGCTACTTCATCCATAGGTGTAGGTCAAGTTCATCAAATTTTATCAGATTACTCTTTATTTTCCTCATGTTTCTTCTTCTAGTTGAGCTCTGATCATCCAGTCATTGAAGCCAGGTCAAGTGGGTATTATCTACAAGTGTGGGTGTTCTTGTGCATATGCCCTCTCTTCTTATCAGCTGGATGCTTCACTCTCCACTCTAGTCCTCTGTGGCTATGTCAGTGACTCTGGGCTCAAGAGTCCCCAGGTATTGCCACACTGCTGGCAAGCCAAGTCTTCACCTGGGCTTCACAGAAGTCTATTGAATGTTGTAGGGCTTAGCTTGCAGCTTCATTGCTGTTTTTCCCTCACTTCCCCTTATCAGTGATGAACGTGGTCGCCGATCAGAGTGCATGTCTGCTTGTGTATTCCCATTGACTTTTAGTCTTGGAAGGCGGTTTGCCCTGAGGGTAACCTGACCATTTGCCTTGATGTCTCCTGGGTGACCAACTTGCTTGTTCTTGTAGTAATCATTTGGACTGTCATTACTGTTTTGTATTTCTCCTGTAGGCTCTTTCTTTCAAGAAGTATCTTCTGTTCTACTAGCCACTCCAGGCTGGTCTGCTTGTTCTTTCAAGTGGAAATTTCCCACCTCTGAAGATTCTGGATGTGGTTCAGGCTTCCACCTATAGTCTTTTGCAATGTGAGGCTCCACAGGAAGACTCCTTCACTGGGCAAGTTGAAGCCTCATTTTAGGTATTCCAATCAGTTATAGGCAGAAGAGGGATTTACAAACTTTCTATGGTGATATTTCTGGCTATTCCTTTCTCACCTCCTCAGATGTCTATTTTATAATGGTATGCAAGGGAAGCCAAGCTTCAAAAGACAGCCAAGGAGAATAAACAAGATGGTGGATTGGGTGGAAGTGCAGTAAAGGAACTGTGCCAACAACAACACAGAATATCTGACAAAGCAGGCTCAGGGGCTGGTCCCAGAACTCTGAACCACATATAAAGGAATATTTAGAAGGTTGGAAGGCTCACAGCTGGGGGAATTTGTGGAAGATGCAAGAAATCTATTGCTTTCTAGTCTGGGACACTCAGCTGCTCCAGGAGCTGCCATCTTGGGTGAGACCACGCGGAGAGAGGATCAGAGCGGCCACAGACGCCTGGCAGAACTGCTGAGATAAAGGTGTGGACATTCTTTTCTTTTGGTATTTATTCATTGGTCCCTGGCTATCTGCGTACCTCCATTCTGGTTACTATAGGGGTGCCTGAGCTAGTGGACACCCCAGCCCCACCCTCGGAGGGTTCTACTACGCATGCGCACAGATCTCCTCGAAATTTAAAGAGACAGTTTCCAATTAAAACCAAACGGCCACAGCCAACCCTGAACTGTTTCCAACTAGAAAAAAGGCCTGAAAGGAGATTGTGGAGCGGGACAAGCTGACAAAAGAAGAAATAGGCCAAAAATTAAATCCTAAGTTACGTCAAAACGACCAACAGTGGTATCTTAAAACTTCTCAGGAAGAAGAGTGAAAAGGGAAGCCCGTTCCTGATCACATCTACCTGGAGCCATTCAGAAAGCATAAAAAATACCAAAATACATACCCATTTAAGTATTAATTCCACAGATAACCCCTGAAAATGCCCCAAAAATGGAAGCAGATGACCATATCTGCATATGTCCGGAAACGAGATAAAGTGACTGAGACAAATGAGCTGGTAGTAGACCTACTCTCCATACTGTAAGATGGGCAGGCTTTGGAAATGCCTGAGAAGGAATTCCTAAAAGTGATTATAAAAGGTATCAAAACACTATACAATGCAATTGAGAAAAATAAGGAAGAAGTCAGGAAAGTGCTACAGGAACAATCAAATAAGATAGAGCATTGGAAACAATTCAAAACCTACAGAAAGAGGTCCAAATGATTAATAATAGAATAGCAGAAATGGACAATACATTGAAAGGGCAAAGGAA
>NW_006409051.1:193305-198326 GCF_000296735.1 Chrysochloris asiatica | reverse complement strand
ACCCATAGCAACCCTGTACAGGGTTTCCGAGGGTGTAAATCTTTACAGGAGTAGAAAGCCTCATCTTTCTCCCGCGGAGCGGCTGGTAGTTTCGAAACGCTGACCTTAAGGTTCGCAGCCCGATTCGTAACCACTACGCTACCAGAGCTCCTTGGTTGGTCATTTTTCTAATGTTGAGCCATCCTTGCATTCCTGATATGAATCCCACTTGATCATGGTGCTAGATTCTGGTGGCTAGGATTTTGTTGAGAATATTTGCATGTATGTTTATGAGAGATACTGGCCTATATTTTCTCTTAGTGATGTCCTTCCCTGGTTTTGGTATGAGGGTTATGCTTGCTTTATAAAATGTATTAGGAAGTTTTATATCCTCTTCTATATTCCAGAATAATTTTAGTAGAATTGGTGACAGCTCTTCCATGAATGTTTGGTAGAACTCACCAGTGAAGACATCTGGGCCTGGACTTCTTTAGGTTGAGAGTTTTTTGATGACCTGATCAGTTTCTTCTTGTGTTATGGGTCTGTTCAGGTTTTCTACTTCACTCTGTTTAAGTTTAGGTAGGTCATGTTTATCTAAAAATGTATCCATCTCTTCTAAGTTTTCTAATTTGTTGGAGTACAACTCTTCATAGTATTCTGTTATTATCCTTTCAATTTCCTTTGGTTTCGTTGTGACATTGCCCATGTGGTTTCTAATGTGTGTTATTTGTGTCTTCTCCCTCTTTTGTTTTGTTAGGTTTGCCAATGGTCTGTCAATTTTGTTAATCCTTTCAAAGAACCAGCTTCTTGCCCTGTTCATCCTTTCTGTAGTTTTTCTGTTTTCTATCACATTAATTTCTGCTCTATTCTTTATTATTTCCTTTCTTTTAATGACTATAGGTTCCCTCCTTTGGTCTGTTTCTAATTGTTGTAGATGCTGTGTTAATGTGTTAATTTTGGTTCTTCTTTTTGGATGTGTGCATTTATTGCAATAAATTGTCCTCTCAGCTCCACTTTCACCATGTCCCAAAGATTTTGGTATGTTGTGTTTTCATTCTCATGTATGTCTATGAAATTTTTGAGTTCATAGTTAATTTTTTCTACTACCCAGTCGCACTTCAATAGGGTGTTATTCAGTTTCCATGTATTTGACATTATTTTCTTGGTCTTCCTATTGTTGATTTCTAATTTGATAGCATTGTGGTCTGAAAAGATGCTTTGTAGTATTTTGATATTTGTAAATTTATGGAGATTTGTTTTGTGGCCTAAGACATGGTCTGTTCTGGAGAATGTTCCATGTGCACTGGAAAAGAATGTGTATTGTGCTGTTGTTGGGTTGAATACTCTGTACACATCTATTAGGTCTAATTGGCTGGTTGTGTTGTTTAGTTTTTCTGTCTTTGTCAAACTTTTTTTTGGTTGTTCTGTCCATTTTTGAGAGTGGTGTATTAAAATCACCCACTATTATTGTAGATTTGTGTATTTCTTAAAATCTTTTAGCGTTTGCTTTCTAAAATATTTTGTAGTTCTTTCATTGGGAGCATAGATATTTATTATGGGTTATGTCATCTTGTTCAATTGTCCCTTTAATCATGAAATAATGTCCATCATTATCTATTATGCTGGTTTTAGCTTTAAAGTTTATTTTATCAGAGATTAGTACTGCCACTCCTGTTCGTTTTTCATTGAAATTAGCTTGGTATATATTTTTTCAGTCTTTGACTTTTAATCTGTTTTTGTCTCTGTGTGTAAGATGTGTCTCTTGCAGACAGCATGTAGAACGATCTTGTTTTCTTATCCCTTCTGCCACCCTCCATCACTTAACTGGTGTATTTAATCCATTTACATTCCATGTAATTATCATTGTTGTTGTTTTGTGCCATGGAGTCAGTTCCTACTCATTGCAACCCTATACAGGGTTTCCGAGGTTGTAAATCTTTATGGGAGCAGAAAGCCTCATCTTTCTCCCATGGAACAGCTGGTAGTTTCGACTGCTGACTGTAAGGTTAGCAACCTAATTGGTAACCACTGAGCTACCAGAGCATAGGTCTATGGGCTAATTGTTGCCATTATGTTTTTTTGAGTGTGTGGTGTTGCTGCTTTCTTTGCTCTGTCTTCCTTTGCTGAGTTCATGCCTTTTGTGTTCTTTCTTATGAATTTCCTCATAGTTTTAATGTTTCCATGTTCTTCTTGGATTTTCATTTTCTTGGTATGTTGTGAAGTGTTAATTTTCTTTGAGGTTACCTTATATTCCATTAACTTATCCCTCCATTTAGTGCAGTCTATTTTTATCCTGTAATCTACCTGACCTTCTCACCATCTGGATCTCTGTTCCTATGTTTTTACCTTCTTTTACACTGTAATTGTTTTGGTCATAGACTGACCTCCCATATTCTCTGAGTTTGTTCTTATAGTTTTGTTCTGTTCTTGACTCTTCCTTCTGTTGATTTAGTTCTGGGAGGTGCTGCCAAGTATGCCAATTTCTGGTTGTTGTCTGTTCTTGTTGGTTCTTAATCTACAGAACTCCCTTTAGGATGTTTTGTAGTGCAGGGTTGGCTTTGAAAAAATCCCTTAGCTTTTGTTTATCTTGGAAATGTTTTGATTACACCATCATATTTGATTGATAGCTTTGCTGAATAAAGGATTCTTGGTTGACAGGATTTTTTTCTTTCAGAGTTTTATATATGTCTCCCCATTGCTTGCATGGTTTCTGCTTAGGGATCCGAGCCTAATCTGACTTGCTTACCTTTGTATGTAACACTTCTGTTTTCCCAAGCTACTTTCAGGATTCTGTCCTTATCTTTGATTTTGGAGACTTGATTATGATATGTCTTGGTAATTTTCTTTTGGATAAAAGGATAGAAGGGGTCTATCCTTCTTTTCTTTTGGATAGAAATTGGTAATTTTCTTTTGGATAGAAGGGGTCTATCCTTCCTGGGGTTTGTTGAGCTTCTTCAATGTTCATCTTTTCACTTTTCAGGATGTTAAGGAAATTTTCTTCCAGCTGTTCTTCAACTGTTTCCTCTGTGTGCTTCCTGATCTGGGATACCGATAATTCTTAAGTTATTCCTCTTCATGTTGTTCAACATGAATCTTAGACCTTGTTCAGATTTTTTTATTCTTTTTTTCTGTCTGTTCTTCTATCTTAGTGGTATTGAGAGATTTGTCTTCCAGATCACTAGTTCTGACTTCTATCTCTTCTCTTCTACTCCTTTGCCCTTTCAGTGCATTGTCTATGTCTGATATTCTATTATTGATCATTTGGACCTCTTTCTGTAGGTTTTGAATTGTTTCCAATCCTGTAGCTATCTTATTTGATTGTTCCTGTAGTGCTTTTCTGACTTCTTCCTTGTTTTTCTCAACTCCATTTTAAAGTATTTTGAAACATTTTATTATCATTTTTGTGAATTCCTTCTAAGGCATTTCGAAGGCCTGTCCTATTTCCAGTCCAGGTCTACCTCTAGGTCACTTGTCTCAGACATTTTATTTATGTTTTTTTCTGGACGTGTGCTGATATATGGCCATCTGCTTTTGCTTCTTGGACATGTTTATGAATCTACAGTTGCTGCTACACTTGAGATCATTGCTGCTGCCACTGTGCCAATCCATCTGATAGATCTTCCTCTTTTTTGCTGACCCTTCACTTTACCAAGCATTCTGTCCTTCTCCAGGGACTAGTTGCTCCTGATATCATGTCCAAAGTATGAGAGACAAAGCCTGCATCCAGATTTGTTTGTTCTTATAAGTATATTGGGTCAGGCAAACCTTAATCTTCAAACAGACATCCTTGCCCTTGAACAGTTTAAATAGGTCTTGCACAGCAGATTTGCCTAATACAAATGTCTAATGCAATACATCATTTGATTTCTTGATTGCTTTTTCCATGAGTGTTTATGGTTGATCCGAGCAAAATGAAGTCTTTGATAACTTCAGTCTTTTCTCCCTTTATGTGGATGTTATTTACTGGTCTAGTGGTCAGAATTTTTGTTTTCTTTACATTGAGGTGCTACCCGCACCAAAGACTGTGGTCTTTTATCAGTAAGTTATTTTCATTCTCTTTGCTTTCAGCAAGCAAAGTTGTATCACATGCATATCGTAGGTTGTTAATGAGTCTTATTTCCATCCTGATGCCCTGTTCTTCATATAATCCAGCTTCTGAAATTATTTGCTCAGCATACAGATTGAATAAGTAAGTATGGTGAAAGAATACAACGCTGGCACACACTTTTCCTAATTTTAAACTATTCAACGCCCCCTTGTTGTGTTCAAACAACTGCTTCTTAGTCTAAATAAAGGTTTCTCTTGAGCACAATTAAGTGTTGTGGAATACTCATTCTCCACAATGTTATCCATAGCTTGTCATGATCCACACCATTGAGAAGTTTTGCATAGTCAATAAAGCATAGGTACATCTTTCTGGTATTTTCTGCTTTCAGCCAAGATACATTTAACATCAACAATGATATCCCTTATTATACATCCTTGTCTGAATCTAGGTTGAACTTCTGTCAGTGTACTGTTGCAGCAGTTTTTGAATTATCTTTAGCAAAATTTTAGTTGCCTGTGATATTAATGATATTATCTGATGATTTCTGCATTTTGTTAGATCTCTTTGGAATGGGCTTTAATAGGGATCACTTACAATCAGTTAGCCAGGTAGCTGTCTTCCAAATTTCTTGTTATAGATGAGCAAGTGCCTCCAGGGCTGCCTCAGTTTATTGAAAGATTTCAATTTGTATTCCATCATTTCCCAGAGCCATGTTCTTTGCCAATACCTTGAGTGCACCATTGGCTCTTGATCATATGCTACCTCTTGAAATGGTTGAACATCAACCGTTTCTTTTTGGTATAGTGACTCTGAATTCCTTCCGTGTTTTTGTTTTTTAAGTTTTTATTGTGAGTTGAGTGATAGTTTACATGGGGGGACATCGGTTTACACTTATCCTATCATATTTCATTTCATTCAGTGTAATGATTACAATCCCCTCCATGTGTTCATCATTCAACAGTATTTGTTTCTATATCATTTAAACAACCAAAGG
>NW_006409051.1:180446-193069 GCF_000296735.1 Chrysochloris asiatica | reverse complement strand
CTTGGACAAGATACAAATCCAATGTTATTGGGAGACTTAAATATGAATATATACAAAATAGGATAAAGACAATAGAATATTAATATAAAATTAAGAACATGAATATCATTAATAAAATTTATACTGGTATTTTTGTTGTTGTTAAGTGCTGTTGCATTGGTTCAGACTCATAGCGACCCTGTATAGAATTTCCATGGAGTGGCTAATGGGTTTGAACTGTCGACCTTGTGGTTCAGTGCTTTATCCTATAGCACCAAACCAGGACTCCAAAAATCATATTAATATTAAAATTAATCATCCCCAAGATGTTGCTTTTGCTAGGTGCTGTGCAGTCCATTCTGATTCGTGGCAACCCTGTGGACAACAGAAGGAAACAGTGCCCAGCTCTAGGCCACCCTCACAATTGTTATTATGTATGAATCCAGTGATGCTGCCACCATGTCAATCCATCTTGTCAGGGGGTCTTCCACTTTTTCAACTTTGTATTCCATCAATTCCTGGACCTTTGTTTCTCATCATTTCTTCAGTGCATGATGTCCTTTCTCAGAGACTGAAATGTCCAAAGTAGGAGAGACGAAATCTTGCCATCCTCGATTCTATGAAGCATTTGAACTGCACATTTTCCAAACAGACTTTTTTTGTTCTTCTGGCAGTCCATGGTGCTTTCAATATTCTCTAACACCACAATTCAAATCCATCCATTCTTCTTTATTCTTTCTCTTACTTTCACATGCATATGAGGCTGTTGAAACTACCACGGGTCCAGGTGCACTTTAGCCCTCACACTGACATCTTTGCTATTAAACACTTTAAAGAAGTCTTGTGCAGCAGATTTGCCTAATGAGATACATAGGTTTGATTTCTTGACTGTTGATTGTGGACCCAAGCAAAATGAAGTCTTTGACAACTTCAGTTTTTTCCTATTTATCATGATGTCATTTATTGGTCCAGTTGTGAGGATTTGTGTTTTCTTTAAGTTGAGGTACAGTCCACACTAAAGGCTTTAGTCTTTGATATTCATCAGTATTTTGAGTCCTCTTCACTTTCAGCAAGCAGGTTGTACCATCTCTCCCTTCCCAGTTGTTTTCAAGCATAATTTGCAGAGAATGTCTTGGTGTCTTCTGTTCATAGCAAACACACAAGCATATACAATCTTTTCAATGATCTTGAAAATAAAGATGAGTAAAGCTTTGGAAGAAATGCAGCCAGAGTGCTCCTTAGAGGCCAAGATGGCCAAAATTCGTCTCTCATACTTTGGACATATTGTCAGTAGGGACCAGTCACTGGAGAAGGATATCATATTTGGTAAGGTGGAGGGTCAGAGAAAAAGAGGAAGACTCCCAATGAGATGGATTGGCCAAGTGGCAGCATCGATGGACTCAAGCATGTCAACAGTAGTGAGGTTGGCCCAGGATCAGGCACTGTTTCGTTCTGCTGTGCATAAAGTCAGTATGGGTCAGTACTGACTCGATGGCACCTAACAACAACAAAGCTTTGATGTTTCAGGTCCTAGCACATGGAAGGTGCATCAGCAGATCACTGTGAAATGAATGAACCTGGAAAATCAAAAATATACTCAGGGAGAACATTGTATTCCTCAAAGACATGGCAGGGAAAAAAAGCTTTTAGACTTCTATTTAGACCCACTTAGCAGGCCAAATCCGTCTATGAGACGGTACGTGCGCCTTACAGAGTATTTAGCTGTTTATAAATATATTTCTATCAAATCCTGCTCAGGTTTGTCATCTGTTTATCAGCCGGCGCCTGCCACAGCAATGACAAAAATCCCCGGAGTCGGGCTGTCCTGTTTTCCTCCCCAACAGTTGTCTCCTGCCCCGCGGGAGCCCGGGTTCCAGAGCGCGCGCGGCTCCATGATGCGGAAGCTAGCCAGTGTTCATTCAGTATTTTGTCCAATGAATCCTTCAGTATTGCAAGTTAAGGCTTGAAGTTTTTCCTAAGTTCTCTCATCTTGAGAAAAATGGCAAGCATGATATCTTCCTTTTTGGTTTTCTAACTCCAGGTCTTTGTACATTTCATTATATTTGACTTTGTCTTTTTGAGCTGCCCTTTGAAATTTTCTGTTCACTCTTTTACCTCCTCATTTCTTCCATTTTCTTTAGCATCTCTGTGCTGGAGAGCAAGTTTGTTCATATTATTTCTTTTTAATTTTTTCATTTCTCTAAGTTCAGTAGTAATGTCTTTTTTCATTTCTGATTCTAGTAATTTGAATCTTTTTTTTTTTTTTTTGTCGTTTAGCAAAAAGTTTATAATTTTTGTTTCCAAAGAATTGACCTTTAGTTTAATTGATATTTCTCTGTTCTTCTATTCTCTATTTTATTATATTTCCTCTATAATCTTGTATCATGTCCTTCCTTCTTCTTGCTTTAGTTTTAAGTTTATTATGCTATTTTTTTTCCTAGGTGGAAGGTTGGGTTACTTATTTGAGGTCTTTCTTCTTTCTTAATATGTAGACATTTGCAGCTATAAATTTCCCTCTTAGTGCTGCTTTTAGATGCATACTATAAGTTTTGATGTGTTTGTTTTCACTTTTATTTATCTCAAAGTATTTTCTGTTTTAATGTGTTATCATTTCTCTGACACAGTGGTTATTTAGGAGTGTGTTGTTTAAAGTCTGCATAGTTATTCTAATTCCATTCCATTGTGGTTAGAGAAAATACTTTTTATTATTTCTTTCCTTATAAATTTATAGCGGTTGTCTTATGGCTTAGCATAAGGTCTGTCTGCAGAATGTTTCATGATTACTTGAGCAGAATGAACTTGACGGCAACTAGCAACAACATTCCTCTTTTACCAGGGTGTTTTGTTTCTTTTCTTTCTTTTTTTTTTTGCATTAAGTGAATATTTTCTAATGTAATATTTTAATTTAATGATTTTTTTTCACTCTGTGTTTTTGTATATCTTTATTAGTGGTTGCTCAAGGTTTACCATATATATTTTAATATCTCAAAATCAATTCTGATTTCTAGTATGTTAAATCCAATGATATATGGAAATTAAATTTTTAATTAAAGTTATAAATAGTGTTTAGAATAAGACTTGATTACTTTTTATGGTAATATTTACTAAAACTAATATAGTTGGATTTAGATTTGTTAAGTTGAAGTCTTTAGTATATGATAGTAAGCTTTGAGATCACGAATTAGTTAAATTGCTTATTTTAAAATATGGTACAGAAATTCATTCAATTATTTGTAATTTTGCATGGCAATATAAAAATACTGCATTCTTTTTCAGAGATCATTTCAACATAAATTGAAATATTTTGAAATGTCTTTTAGTAGCATATTTTTCTTATAAAAATATAGTATGGATTAAATCATTTGATGTGCTTCTTAATCACTGAACAGTGCTGGTTTTTGTGTAGTATGTTATGAATTTTGTAGGTAAAGCTAATGACAGGATACTGGTTTTGCACTGGAAAGATACTGGTGTTGTCTGCCTCACTAACTTTATGTCTGAGGCAAACTAATCTCTCTGGACCTTATTTCTTTCTTTGTAAAAGAGATTATGAAAGTTAATCTGCCTGGAATTTAATATGTCTTGTTTAAATATCTCTTGAGTTATTTTGATAGACTTCTGTTATCAGTCTTTTAGACAGTCTGTTACTATAGACTCTTATTGACTACTTCACACTGTTGTCATTGTACTTTGAAAAACTCTTAACTACTACTGTTCCAATTTATTTACTTTAATTAAAATACATTCAAGATGTTAACACTGCTATTGGACTTTTAATTATGTCTTGGTTTTTCTCTTACATAATTGTATACTTCCTTGAGTGGGAGAGAAATAAATGGAGCTATTTAGTTACCTGGTTAGAATTTCTAATTGGATATCCTTAGGAATATTGTATAAGTGAATGTTCTCTATCTTGCATGTTAAATCAGAATAAAGGTTGTAAGCTGTTGGCTTAAAACTTCTGGGTGGTTAATTCTGTCCTCTGCTTTAGCTGTAGAAAGTTTGTCCATGATATATAATTATAAGACATAAATGAAATTAAGTTTTGCTTCTACTAAAATGAAAATAATCAATACTATGCAGTACAGTCAATTGAAAATGTTCATGGCATTATATAAATTATAGTTGAAGAATGACCAGTAAGTACTTACTACATTTTGTAAGGGAATAATTTTAATACCATTAAAATAATATTGTTAAGAAATTGCTTTAAAATATTTAACTTTATAATGAGATCTGGGGAGTCATGGCTTATGAATTTCATTGTCAGTTATATTTTTCCTAACATCTCTTAAAGAACAATTATAATTACTAGCAGAAAGCATGTGCAAGGACTACATTTATAGTACCTGAGAGGAATAGACACACATGAATATTGAGACAGGATCAAGACAATACAGAAATTAAATTTAACAGAACAGGTCTTGGAATAGCCTGAGGGAGAAGCACAGCTAAAATGTAAGACAGAATTAAGCCTATTCCCATCTGTAAAAATTACTAAGACAAGTCTTAAATGATAACTAGAATGTATTGAATTCATTGCTTATTCAATTGATCTAAAAGGCAAGCCATATTTTATGCTGATTACATTTTGACTTTGGGAAAGAAGTGAGCCTTCCACAGGGTCCAAGTAGAATGAGACCCAAGAGCAGTACTGGAAAGATGGTACCATGAACAAGTCTGGATTTCTGAACCTCCCCATATGTACTCCAAGAAGTAAAAGATACCTGTGCTAAACCCTGTGGGACTCTGAACCAGTGGCTAGTGGACTTCAGCAAGGACTTGTCAATGTATACAAATCAATGGGGGAAAAGTGCTACTTTCATGGTCCTTACTGCTGTTCCTCCTCCTATCATGGTGGACTGTTGGCTGCTACAGACTACATTAGCATGACACGTAATAATAAGAGTTGTAGTAGAGTCAGTAAACAACTTGTCTGTTCACAGGGAAGACTCAACCTCAGCTCTGAAAATAAGAAGGCATATTCCTAATGATCTGTTTCAGGTGTGCCCATCCTTTCCCTTCCTAGCACCACAGAAAGATGATTTGTCATGGTCCCAGTTGATCCACAGCTCAGTTGAGCACAGGAAAAGTCTCCAAGATAAGTAGGGCCTCAGATAGCAGGGGGGAGGCAACGAAGAAGGACAGAGACTGCACCTAGCACGCTGATGGTTCATTTGATGTGGGCTTTATAATCAATTTAGAAGCCACTGTGGTGCTGGTGTGGCTCTGTAAGATAAGCACTGGACTGTAGGAAAAGCCCTGGATTGATAACAACAAGGTTGGTGGTTCAAACCCACCAACAACTCTTCAGAAACCCTATACAGGGTCACCATGAGTCAGAACTGACTTGATGGCACTTAACAACACAAAGGTATTAAAAATGTGTACACCCTCTTACAGCAGGGAAGAGAGTGATAACCAAAGAAAGTCATTGACCCCTGCAAAATTATTGACTGGTACATGTTCTTTGTTTTGTTCTGAGAGTCACTGAAAGATGGAAAACTTTGTTTGGACTTTTAGAAATAGCTATCAAAGTGAAAGAGAAAAAGCTATGAAAAAAAGGGAAAGGGAGTGATAAGCAAAATCTGAAGACTGGGCCTGCTTGAGTTTCAAGTAGTAAATGCTACTGTTGAAAACACTGAATACTTGGAAGACTAGAGAAAGCCAACAGCTTATAAAATTTTAATGCCCTGGCTTTAAGAAAAAATTACAAGGTATATGCAAAAAACTGGAAGTTATGGCCTATCTAAGTGAATTACATAGAGAGGAATTATATCCATGGAAGTCCAAACAATGAAAGAATGGAAGAATATTAAATAAGCTCAAAGAAATATAGGAAATTAGTGGCTGAATGATGAGAGCTTAACTAGAAGAAAGAATTGGAAAAAAGAGTAATTTGATACAATTTGATGAACTTGACCTGCACCTATGGATGCAGTAGCTTATAAGAGGGAGCAGATCTTTACAGCAAGGATCATTCCCACCCCCTCAATACACAGGGTAGACAGGGATGGGCAACTTGGACATTGGCTACCCAAAAGGGGGGGGAGTGGCTACAAAGGCAAGAAGTGACTGCCTTACAAGCTTTCAAGAGGGAGCCTAGATCCAGAGGGCATGGAGGAAGGTAGAATCTCCACTGAATAGTATCCAATCTGATGGGGATAGCACTCATGTGATACAATAGTGAATAATTGCTATCAGGACTGACTGTGAGGATTGGAAATGTAAAGGTAGACATTCTGTAGCAAAAGGAAGGAAGAGGTTGACTTTGCAGGCCAGGAGCGGAGTTCCCTGGGACCATCAAGGGACAAGAGCAGAGTGCAGGACCCTACCCAGAGAAATAGTGATGCCAGAAATGGAGGTAGAGATGATGATGTGGAGAGATGGAGCGGCTGGAAACTCTAGACCCAGGGAGGGAGAGGGGCTGTGTGCTGACAATCAGGGGGCAGGCTTGCAGGGTGTACCCTTTGGTTGGTTGATAATGCCTGGAGGGGATTGTAAAAATGGCATTATAATGATATATGATAGGATGAGTGTAAAACTAATGTTCTCCCAAGTAAACTATCACATAATTCATAATAAAAGTTTAGAAATAAAAGATTTACAGTAAATCAGATAGACAATGCATGAACAAAATAAGTTAAACACAGAGATAAACCAGACCTGTTACCGTTGAGTTGATTTCCTGCTCATAGCAACCCTATAGGACAAAGTAGAACTGCCCCATTGGGTTTCCAAAGCAGTGATCTTCACAAAAGCAGATAGCCACATATTTCTCCTACAGAGTGACTGCTGGATTTAAACTATTCATAAGGTTAACAGCCGAACACTTAACCACTGTGTCACTGTTGTTGTTGAGTGCTGTTGAGTTGATTCTGACCCATAGTGACCCTGTATAGGGTTTCCGAGGAGCAGCTGGTGAGCTTGAGCTGCCAACCTTGCAATTCAAATGGCTTTGCAGTCTGATGTATTAGCCCACAAGCGCCACACCAGGACTCCAGAACTGTGTCACTAGGGTTTCTTAAATAATGTCTTTGTTGGTTGTTGTTAAGTGTTGTGGAGTCATTTCTGAATCATAACAACCTTGTATAGGGTTTTCAAGGAGCAGCTGGTGAGCTTGACCCACCGACCTTGTGATTCAAACCGTCTTTGCAGTCCATCACACTGGCTCACAGTGCCACACCAGGACTCCAAATAATGTCATGTTATTGTTGTCATTATGTGCTGTGGAGTGGGTTCTGACTCATAGAGACCCTGAATAGGGTTTCTGAGACTATAAATCTTTACGGAAGCAGAAAGCCCCACCTTTTTTCCGTGGAACAGCTGGTAGTTTCGAACTGCTGACTGTGAGATTAGCAGCCCAATTTGTAGCCACTATGCTACCAGAGCTCCTTTAAATAATGTCATAGATACTATAAAAAGAAACCAAAAAAAAAAAAAAAAAAAGAACTGAAAAATACAGTAATTGAAATGAGAAATTATTGGAAGGATTAAACAACAGAGTTGAGCAGGCAGAAGAAAGAATCTGAAGTGGTGGATAAGATAATAGAAATTAGGCTGAAGAGCAACAAGGGAGAAGAGTCAATACTGCTGAGCACAGTTTATTGGAATTATGGGGAATCATCAAGCTAAGCAACATTTGTATTGTGGAAATCTCATGAGGGAAGGGACAAAAGAATGCAAAAATAATGATAGGTAGCTTTTCAAATCTGATAAAGAACATGTGTATACAAATTTGATTAGGGTAAACCTAAAGTATCCACACCAAACACATTATAATTAAGCTCTCTAAAATGAAGAATCCTGAAAGCAGCAGGAGAGAGATGAACATAAAAAACATCCTCCAAAAGAACAAGATCCTATTTCTCCTCAGAAACCTTGGAAACCAGAAGGTATTGGAATGATATATTCAATATTCTGTAAGTCGAGAACTCTCAGCTAAGAATACTATATCTACCAAAACTTTTTTTTTTTTTTTTAATAAGGGCAAAATAAAGACATTGCTAGATAAATAAAAACTTGGGGAGTTCATAACTACTGGACCTATCTTACATGAAATGCTAACAGTAGTCCTTCAGATGGGAAAGAAAGGACACTAGACAACAACTCACAGATGATATACATAGCAAAAATAAATTTCCATTAAAGGTCATTGTAGGAGCAAGTATAAAGGCAATTTTTAAGGTCTTTTTCCCTTCTTTCTTGGTGATACTAGTTCTTATGTCCTTCATGCTTTTCAATAATAAGTGCATTAAAAAATAAGTACCTACATGATACAAAGAATATGCTATAGAATGATGTCATTGATAATAAGACAAATGGGCAAGGAGGAGGAGTGGCAAAGCAAATAATTTTTGTTAAAGAAGTTACATTGGTATTAATTCAGGTTGTTATAAATACTAGATGTCAATTGAAATACTCATGGTAACCACAAAGAAAATATCTAAAAAATACAAAAGAAAAGAAGGGAATTTAAATTATTCACAAGAAAACATGAAAGTTGACTATGGAGCTAGGGGAGGCTCCCCAGCAGAGGTGCAGAAAAAACAGGGAAGATGCTTTCCTGGAATAGTTCCAGAGCTTCGGATCTGGTATAAAGTGTGTGTGTGGGGGGGGGGGGGGCGCATCAGTTTTCCATGCCCACCGGTGGAGAAATTTGACTGTGGCGGGAATACACGGCGATTTCTGAATCGATTGGAATGCTGTCTGCAGGCCCCTCAGCCTGGGCTGAGATGAGAGGGCAGGACCACACCCAGGTTGATCCAGTGCTGGAGCTGCGGATCAGTGTCTGGAAAAAAAAAGTGTGAAGCTTTTACACTTTTATTTCTTCCTCTCCCCTGTTGCACCCTCTCTGCCCAGCCCAAGCATCTTCAGGCGGGTGGGAGCACCCCTAAAAGGGTCCAGCATTGCACCCACAGTTTTCCCACAGCACGAAGAGGAAATCCCTGAAAGCCCCAGTGGTCTCACAAGCTAATCCTTTGGCTGCTTTTTATGATGTCCAACTCCCGGACTCAGCCCTAAAGTTGACCTGGGCAGGACCCTTTATTTCTGTCTTACCTAACAAGGGACAGCAGGTCTAGCCATACCGTCAAAACCGTATTTGCACCTTGTAAAAGCCCAACATAAAAGGCAAAAGCCAACACCAACTACTGTATACATGGATGCAGCATTTTGAGAACTATGCTGTGCATACACAGATACCTAACTGACCTTCAGAGAGAAAAATAGTGGGCAATATTTCTTCCATTAATTTCTCAATATCTATCTGCACACCTCCATGATGGTGATTAGAGGAGGGGCCTGAGCGATTGGACACACCCACCTCTGGAGTTTTCTACTGTACACGCACACTGACCTGCACAACAAAAGCTACTGGACAGTTAGTTACAGTTCTGTTTTTGTTTTTATGTGGTGGTTTTTGTCTCTGCTTTTATATTGTTACTGTTTTGGTCCTTTTGGTCTCACTTTGTTCCTGGGGATGAGAGCTTTCTATCCCTACATTACCCAAGAAGAGACAGCAATCGTGGTCATATAGACAAGCTACAAGCATATCCCATAATATCCCACCATATGGTCAGCAGCCAATACCAGCTGCTAGGCATAACACAGATAGCCAACACTTGCTATCATAGCCTGAAACTGAGTATAATAAAAGACATGAAAAGGGAAGCCTATCTCCGGATCACATCCACGAGGGTACACTCAGTAAGCTTAATAACACAGCAACATACATTAATTTAATCATTGAAAACTCATCTAACTATTGAAAATACCCATGAAAAAACAACAAAAGATCTCAGCACATGTCCAAAACCATAAAAGAATAACTGAGACAAATGAGCTGGAGGCAGACATAGACTTCCCATTAGAATAAGAGTAGGCTTTGGATCTGCCTGAGAAAGAATTCAGAGGAATGATATGGAGACAAATCCAAATGCTCCACAGAGGGGTGAGAGAAAATAAGTCAGGAAAGTACTAGAGGAGCAGTGAAACAAAATAGATATAGCATTGGAAACAATTCAAAACTTGCAAAAAGAGGTCCAGATGAATAACAATAAAATATCAGAAATGGACAATACACTGAAAGGGAAAAGAAAAGGAATTGAAGAGATGGAAACCAGAACCAGCAAGCTGGAAGACAAATCTCCCAATACTGCTAAGATAAAAGAGCAAATAGAAAAAAGGATTTTAAAAATCTGAAGAGAGTCTAAGAATTATTGGCATTCCGAAACAAGAATAATCACAGAAGTCCACAGAGGAAATAGTTGAGGATCTTCTAGAAGAAAATTTCCCTAATATTTTGAAGGATTTCTGAGAAGATAAGCATTCAAGAAGCTGAACAAGGAAGCTATCCCCAGGAAGGATAGACCCCAATAGAAAATCACCAAGACATATCATAATCAAGCTCTCCAAGATCAAAGGAAAGGAGAGAATCCTAAAAGCAGCCAGGAAAAAGAGAAGTGTTACAAAGAGAGGCAAGCAAATCAGACTAAGATCTGACTTCTCAGCAGAAACCATGCAGGCAAGAAGGCAATGGGGAGACATATATAAAACCCTAAAAGAAAAAATTAAAAACTGCCAACTAAGAATCATCTACTCAGCAAAACTGTCAATCAACTATGATGGTGCAATCAAAACATTCCAGGATAAACAGAAGCTAAGAGATTTTGTCAAAGCTAATGCAACACTTCAAAACATCCTAAAGGGAGTTCTTTGGAATGAATACCAACAAGAACAGAGAGCAACCAGAGATTGACAAATGTGGCAATACCATCCACAACTCAGGCGACAGATAGCAAGCAGAGTTCAGAACAGAACAAAACAAAATTACAACAACAAATTCAGAGGACCTGTGAGGCTTCTCAAAGATCAAAATAACAATGTCAAAGAAGGGAAAAATACAGGAACAAAGTTCCTCCAGGGGGTGAGGAGGTCAGATAGATTGCAGGGTACAATAGACTGTTTTAATGAAGGGAAAAATAAATAGACTATTAATTTTATAAAAAATTAATAGACTATTAAAATCTATCAAAGAAAGTTAATAGATCAAAACTTGCCATGAAAATGAAGATCCAAGTGGAAAAAGGAAACTTTAAAACTATAGAAACTGACAAGAAATAGCTCACAAAACGACCTCAGCACAAGAAGGTATGGAGAACAAAGGAATGAACAGCACCACAAAAAATTAACTTCATGACAGCAATTATTCATACCTATCGATAATTACATGGAATGTCAATGGATTAATTGCACCAGTGAAGAGACAGAGAGTGGCAGGAATGATAAGGAAAAAAGACTCTTCAATATGCTGCCTGCAAGAGACACATTATACACAAAGACAAAAAACAGACTAACAGTTAAAGGATGGGAAAAAAATATACCAAAAGCTAACTGCAATAAAAAAACAAGCAGGAGTGGCAATACTAATCTCTGATAAGATAAGCTTTAAGGCAAAAGCCAGCATGAGATAGAAAAGGACACTATCTCATGATTAAAGGGTCAATTGAGCAAGATGACATAACCACAATAAACATCTATGCTCCCAATGAAAGAGCACCAAAATATATAAAGCAAACCCTACTAGAATTGAAGAAAGAAATAGACAAATCTACAATTATAGTGGGAGATTTTAATACACCACTTTTAAAAAGTGATAAAACAACCAGAAAGAAACTTGACAAAGTTAAAGAGAAACTAAACAGCACAATCAACCAAATTGACTTCATAGATGGTACAGAGCATTCAACCAAACAACAGCACAATACACATTATTTTCCAGTACATATGGAACATTCTTCAGAATTGACCATGTGTTAGGTAACAAAGCAAGCCTCCATACATTTACAAACACCAAAATACTACAAAGCATCTGTTCAGACCACAGTGCTATAAAACTAGAAATCAACAATAAGAAGACCAAGGAAATAAAGTCGAATACATGGAAACAATAACACCTACTGAAAAGCAACTGAGTACTAGAAGAAATGCACAAGAACTCACAAAGTTCCTAGAAACAAATGAGAAAGAAAACAAAACATACGAAAATCTTAGGGACACAACAAAAGTGGTGCTGAGAGAACAATTTATTGCAATAAATGCACACATCCAAACAGAAGAAAGAACCAAAATTAACACATTAACACAGCAGCTACAACAATTAGAAACAGACCAACAGAGGGAACCTATAGTCACCAAAAGAAAAGAAATAATAAAGATTAGAGTAGAAATAAATGAGTTAGAAAACAGAAAAACCATAGGAAGAATCAACAGGACAAGGAGCTGCTTCTTTGAAAGGATTAATAAAATTCACAAACGATTGGCAAACCTAACAAAAGAAAAGAGGGAGAAGACAAAAATAACGTGCATTAGAAACCACACTGGCAATGTCATAACAGAACCAAAGGAAATCAAAAGGATAATAACAGAATACTGTCAAAAGTTGTACTCCAACAAATTTGAAAACTTAGAAGAGACAGATACATTTTTAGAAAAACATGACCTACCTTAACTTACACACAGTGAAGTAGAACACTTGAACAGACCCATAACAAAGAAGAAATTGATCAGGTCATCAAAAAACTCCCAACCAAAAGAAGTCCAGGTCCAGATGGCTTCACTGGTGAGTTCTACCAAACATTCAG
>NW_006409051.1:178473-180033 GCF_000296735.1 Chrysochloris asiatica | reverse complement strand
AGAATTGGAGGGAAATTCCTCAATATAATTAAGAGCATATCTACAAAACGAACAGCCTACATTACTTTCAATGGAGAGAAACTGAAAGCCTTCCCTCTGCAAACAGGAACCAGACAAGGATGCCCTTTGTCACCACTCCTATTCAATATTGTGCTGGAAGTCTTAGCTAGAGCTATACAGCATAATGAGGAAATGATATGTATCCAAATTGGTAAAGAGGCAGTAAAACTCTCTCTATTTGCAGACTATATGAATCTATACATAGGAAAACCCAAAGACTCAGTAAAGAAGCTACTAGACCTTATTGGAAGATTCAGGGTAGTGGCAGAGTATAAGATCAACATACAAAAATCAGTTGGGGGCAGGACTTCCGGCGCTTCCCGGACCAGGCAGCTCAGGTAGGGCTCTGGAGAAAAGGGCCGGAATCGCACATAGGAAACCTCTGTCTAGCAGACAGACAGCCTTTGAGTAAACATAAGATCTTATATTTCAACATTCTGAACTCGTTTTTTTGAAAGATCAAATTGCTGAGGAATTACAGGCATTTTGAGCTTTTGCCTGCCTGCACACAGCTCCCACTCACCGCGCCTGTGCCGGTGAGTGCCTCAGCCCCCTGCAGACCTTGGAGTGCAGGGATAGAGCAACCCCATTTAGAAGGCTGCATTTCCAGAGAAAAGGAAGCATAAACTGGCAAAACCGAACAAATAGAGAGGGATATCAGCGCGGATATCAGGAAATTCAGGGTACCCACGGTACAGAGAGACTGAGCGAGGTATTATTTACGTCATCAGATACACGCCCACTGAGGCCAAGGCCTGCCCCGAGGCCCAACCCACCCACAGACTGGTCACAAAGGCCCAGGCCCAACCAAGGCCCAAATTGCCTACCCGCCACAAGGGCCAGGCGGCCAACAGCCCAGTCGTCGCCGAGGTCCAGGGCCCTCAAGACCCAACCCGCCGTGTAGTCCGGCGGCAAAACCCACCCTCAGCCCAGTCCCCGAGGCACAGGACCCCCGAGGCCCAAGCTGCCCGATGCCCAGCTGCTGATACCCAGGACCCCTGAGGCCCAAACCGCCCACCCGAGTCCCAACCCTCCTGGAGCCCAGTTGCTGATGCCCAGGCCCTCAGAGGCCCAAACCACCTGCCCTAGACTCAACCCACCCGACCGAGGCCCAAACGGCACGCCACCCAGGCCCAGGCCCAACTGAGGCCCAAAAAAGTTATTCTGAGTTAAGCAATAAGAAGAGGGAAAAGGGAAGAACACATCCTGATCACATATTCCTGGAGGTAATCAGAAAATATAAAAAATTACCAAAATACATAGTTAATTAACTATTAGGGCCACAGATAAACATTAAACATGTCCAAGAAGTAAAAGCAGATGACCATATCAGCACATGTCCAGAACAAAGATAAAATATCTGAGACAAATGAACCAGAAGTAGACCTTTTCTCCATGCTGGAAGGTGGACAGGCCTTGGAGATACCTGAGAAAGAATTCAGAAAAATGATTATAAAATGTCTCAAAACACTTTATAATGGAGTTGAGAAAAATAAGGAA
>NW_006409051.1:170000-171458 GCF_000296735.1 Chrysochloris asiatica | reverse complement strand
AAAAAAAAAAAAAAATCAGTTGGATTCCTCTATACCAAAAACAACAGCGCTGCAAAGATATTAGGAAAGCAATGCCATTTACAATAGCCACTCAAAGGATGAAACATCTGGAATAAATGTAACCAGAGAAACAAAAGATCTATACAAATAAAACTAAAAAACGCTACTATAAGAAACCAAAAGAGACTTAAAAACATGGAAGAATATACCATGCTCCTGGATAGGAAGACTTAACATTGTGAAAATGTCAATACTGCCCAACGCTATCTACACATATAATGTAATCCCAATCCAGATTCCAATGACATTCTTCAAAGAGATGGAAAAAACAATTATAAACTCTATATGGAAAGGAAAGAAACCCAGGTTAAGCAAAGCACTGCTTAAGAATAACATAGTTGGAAGCCTCTCACTCCTTGATTTCAAAATTTACTACATGGCTACAGTGGTCAAACAGCTTGGTACTGGTACAATGAAAGATACATAGATTAACGGGACAGAATCAAGAATCCAGAAATAAACCTATCCATATACAGCCAACTTATTTTCTACCAAAGGCTTAAATATCTTGCATGAGGAAAAGATAGTCTTTTTAACAGATGGTGCTGGCAGAACTGAAAAGCAAAATGCAAAAGATTGAAATGACCTTTACCTTATGCCATATACAAAACCCAACTCAGTATGGATTAAAGAACTAAATGTGAATCCCAGAATTGTAAATGCATCAATGAAAATATAGGGACATATTTGAGGGCCCTAAAAAGGGCACACACAGACTACCAAACATTGTCAAAATGATGCAAATAAAAGCAGATAAAATAGATGATTGGGACATACTAAAATTAAAAACTTATGTGCATCAAAGGGCTTCACCAAAATAATAAAAATGGAGCCCACAGAATGGGAAAAATCTTTTGCAATGACACATCCAATGAGGAACTAATTTCTAAAATCTATAGGAAACTATAACACCTCTACAAGAAAAAGACAACCCAATTAAAAAATGGGCACAGGACATGAACAGACACTTCATCAAGGAGGAGATCTGGGCAGCCAACAAACATATGAAGAAATATTCACGATCACTAGCCATTGTTGTTGTTGTTAAGTACCGTGGAGTTGATCCCAACTCTTAGTGATCCTATATAGGGCTTCTGAGGCTATAAATCTTTATGGGAGCACAAAGCCTCATTTCTCCTGCAGGACAGCTGGTAGTTTCGAACTGCCAACCTTGAGGTTAGCAGCCTGACTCGTAACCCACTACGTAAATCAAAACAACAATGAGATATCATCTCATACCAGCAATGACAGCTAAGATAAAAAAGTTGTTGTTGTTGTTGTTGTCAGGTGCCATCGAGTCGGAACCGACTCATAGAGACCCCATGCACAGCAGAACGAAACAATGTCCGATCCTGGGCCAACCTCACTACCGCTGCCACACTTGAGTCCATCAATGAT
>NW_006409051.1:154996-169036 GCF_000296735.1 Chrysochloris asiatica | reverse complement strand
GGCCTCTTCTGAATCCAGCTTGAACCTCTGGAAGTTCTCTGTCAATGTATGATTGTAGCCGTTTCTGTATTACCTTTAGCACAACTTTACTTGCTTGCGATATCAAAGATAAAAAAGTAAAGGACTATAAATGTTGGAAAGGATGCAGAGAGATTGGGACCCTCTTGCATTCCTGGTGGGACTGCAAAATAGTCCAACCACTCTGGAAAGCAATATGGTACTTCCTCAGCAAGGTGGAAACAGAAATACCTTATGATCCAGCAATTCCTCTACTTGATATTTACCCACGAGCAATATGAACCATAACATGAGTAGATATATGCACACCAGTGTTCATAACAACACTATTTACAATAGCAAAAAAATGGAGACAGCCTATGTGCCCATCAATGGAAGAGTGGATAAACAAACTTCGTTACATACACACAATAAAATATTATGCTACCTTAAAGAATAATAACAAGGAAACTGTAAGCCACCACATAACATGGATGAGCCTTGAGGACATTTTGCTGAGTGAAATTAGTCAGTCACAAGAGGAGAAATACTGCATAGGACCATTATTGTAAACATTAAGAAAAAGCACCCATGCTAAAAGGGAAAAAAAGAAAAATTATTTGGTGATTACCGGGGTGTAGGTGGTGGGATGAGAGGAGGGAGGGGAAGGTGGAGCACAGGCTAGGGAGAAGACACAGCATCGTTTGGGTGCTGGGGGCAGGGGCAATATACAAGAAGGGATAGGGAAATGGAAGAACAGGCAGATGGGAGAACATTTAGGCAGGTTTACATCGACTAAGTGGGACAAAGGTAAATAGTGGTGTATGCTCAACCTTGGAACAACAGGTCCCTGGACTGTAAGGATTGAGGCATGGTTTGAATGGGTAAAAAATAGTGTTAAGATGCTTGGCTGTCTTTTGAATCTTGGTTTCCCCTGCCTACTATTGTAAAATAGACACTTGAGGGGGAGAGAAAGGAATAGCCACAAACATCACCATAGAAAGCTTGTAAGTCCGTCTTCAGCCTATAACTAATTGTAATACCTAAAATGGGGCTACAACTTGCCGAGTGAAGGAGGCTTCCTGCAGAGCCTTTACACTGCATAAGACCATAGGTGGAATTCTGATCCCCATCCACAATCTTCTGAGGTGGGAAATTTCCACTTGAAAGGACAAGCAGACCCGCCAAGAGCTGCTAGGACAGAAGATACTTCTTGAAAGAAAGACCAGCAGGAAAAATAAAAAATTATAACGGCAGTCTGATTACTACAAGAACAAGCAAGTTGTTTGCCCAGGAGCCATCAAGGCAAGTGGTGGGGTCCTCTCAGGGCAAACCCCCTTCCAAGTCTAAGACACAAAGGGAATACACAAGCAGGCATGTGGTCTTGCTTGTGACCATGTTGGGCTATCAATAACTAGAAGTGGGGTGAAAACAGCAATGAAGTTGTGAACTAAGTCTGACCATGTTCAATAGACTGCTGTCAACCTGGGTTGAGACCTGGTTGACCAGCAGTACAGCAAGACTTGGAGACTCCTGGGCCCAGGTACAGGGACATGGGCATAGAGGACTATAGCGGAGAGTGAAGCATCCAGCTGATATGAAGTGAGGGGAGATGCATAAGAATGCCCATACTTGCAGCTAGTACCCACTTGACCTGGCTTCAAAGGCTGAATGATCAGAAGTCAACTAGAAGAAGAAAGAAGCGGAAAAAAGGTAATCCACTACAATTTGATGAACTTGACCTATACTTATGGATGTAGTAGCTCAAAAGAAGGAATGAATCTTTACAGCAAAGATCATTCCTACCCCTTCGGTATACAGGTTGACAGGGATGGGCAACTTAGACATTGGATACCCAAAATAGGGGGTTTCAAAGGCAAGAAGTGACTGGCATACAAGCTTTCAAGAGGGAGCTTCGTTCCAGAGGGTGCGGGTTAGGTAGACTCTCCACTGAGTGGTTTCCAATGTGTCTGGACTGGACTGGTGAACGGAGATGGGGATAAGACTCTTGTGGTTCAACAGTGAATAATTGCTATCAGGACTGACTGTTAGTGTTGTAAATATAAGCGTTTTGTAACAAAAGGAGGGGAGTGGTTGACTGCAGCCCAGGAGCAGAGAACCCTGGGACAAACCATCAAGGGAGAAGAATGGAGTATGGGACCCTATCCAGAGAAGCAGTGACACCAGAGATGGAAGTAGAGACGATGACATGGAGAGATGGAGTGGCTGAGAACTCGGGACTCAGTGAGCAAGAGGGGCTGTGTGCTGACAGCCGGGGGGCAGGCTTGCGGGGTGTATGCTTTGGTTGTTTGATGATGCATAGAGCGGATTGTAATCATGGCAATAAAATGAAATATGATAGGAAGAATGTAAAGCTGATGTTCTCCCATGTAAGCTATCACTCATTTCACAATAAAAACTTAAATAAAAAGCAACAACAACAACAACAAAAAAAAAAACAATTGACTATGGTCAGGTGCCACATAATGTCTGTTTGGGCAATGTCTAACCGCTTATACATCTGTGGTCTCCTAAGTCCACTAATATCTGTAACCTCTGAGGGAGATACTATACCAGTTACATTCAAAGCAAAAAGGTCACTCTGAATACTATGGTTACTGTTTTGGGGGGATTCCCATGGGATATTCTTGGTAGATTTTCTTAAAGGGCACAGCATGACCACAGAGACTTACTGTGAAGACATTTTAAGAAAATTAAAAACTGCATTTGTGAGAAAAAGTCCAGGAAGTTTGCACCAAGGCAGTTGTTTTGGTTTGGTTTGTTTTTTTCTATCATGATAATGCATCTGCTCATTCTTTGATGATAGCAATTCCTGGGCTGTCTTATGAGAATTTTTTTGGAAAATCTTGTTTCTTCAGATTTCTTTTTGTTCCCAAAACTCAGTATTGGAAAGAAATACAATTTGAGTCTCTGGAAGGTACCAACACTACTGTTTTTTATGTGGTCTAAATTGAATAATGCAGAATTCTTTTGGGAAGAGTTGTGTAAATGAAAACAGCACCTTCAGAAGTATATAGACCTAGATGTAGGATTAGTTGAGAAGTAATAGCTTCACATTTTGATATTTTGTTTAATAAAGGGTTCTCTGATTTTGTAGCAATATTCTTTTGACTTACTTTCATGTAAACCAACTAGACTTAACAGACATGTAGAACAGTCCACCAAACAACAAATCATCTTCAGTGCATATGGACCATTTTCCAGGATAGGCTGCATGTCAGGTCACAAAGCAAGTCTCAGAAAATGTTAAAAGATTGAAATAATGCAAAGTATTTTCTCTGACTACAAAGGAGTGAAAACAGAAATTTCTAACTAAGAAAAAAACACAAATATGAGATTGAAATTAATACACTCTTAAGTAATCAGTGGAACAAGAGAGAAATAATAAAAATGATTAGTCTAATTAAAATAAAAGCACTACATATCAAAACTTACAGAATACAGTGAAATCAGCACCCACTGACACATTTGTAGCTATAAATATCTATTTTTAAAAAGAAAGATTAGCGGGACCCCACTCAGAAGAGCAGTGAGGCCTGAGACTGAGACAGAGAGGATGACGTGAAGAGATGGAGTGGCTGGGGACTAGGGATCTGGAGAGGGAGAGGGGCTGTGTGCTGAGAACTGTGAGGGAAGGGTGGGCAGGATTGTAGGGTGTACCCTTTGGTTGGGTGATGATGCATGGACGGGATGGTAACTATGGCAATGAGATGGTGTATGATGGAATGAATGTAAAACTAATGTTCTCCCATGTAGACTATCACACAATACACAATAAAACATTAAATATATATATATAATTTTCACGTTAAAAATGAAAATTGTTCCATTAAAAAAAAAGATTAAAAAATTACTCAATTTTACAGTTAAATAGCTTGAAAAAGAGAAAAGCAATCAGAAAGAGATAACAAATTTCAGAGCAGAGTTAAATAGAGAATGGAAAGACAATAGAATCAATGAAACTAGAATCTACAAACCTTTAGTCAAACAAAGAGAAAAATGCAAATATCCAAAATCAGAAATAAAATTGGGGCATTATAACTGGCCTTGTTATTGTTAAATGCTGTGGAGTCAGCTCCAACTCAGAGAACCTATATTGGGTTTCCAAAGAGTGGGTGGTGGATTTGAATTGCAAAGCTTGAGATTCAGATTAACCTTGTGATCTAGTGCATTATCCTGCAAGGCCATACCAGGACTCTACAACTGACCCTAGAGAATTAAAAAGAATCATAAGGGAATATTCAAGCAACTGTATACCAACAAATTAGATACTCTAGATGAAATGGACAAATTCCTAGAAACATAAGCTTTGAACATTGACTCCATAATAGATTAAAAAAAAAAAAAAAAGAATAGATTTTAACACATCCATAGCAAGTAAAGAGATTGAGTCGGTAATCACAAACTTCCAACAAAGAAAAGTCTAGACCAAATGGTTTCAC
Organism: Chrysochloris asiatica; assembly: GCF_000296735.1. NCBI lineage: Eukaryota > Metazoa > Chordata > Mammalia > Afrosoricida > Chrysochloridae > Chrysochloris > Chrysochloris asiatica. The sequence continues at coordinate 164,576 of NW_006409051.1, read as the reverse complement.
TAAGGAATTCCATCAAACATTTCTAGAAGTAACCCTAATTCTTTTTTTCTGTTGTTGTTTTTTTGTGAATTGAGTTAAAGTTTACAGGACAGATAATGAGTTTTACATTCCATAAGTTATATTTTGTTTCATTGCAATGATTACAATCCCTTCCATGTACCATCAATCAAAAGTATTTACCTCTATTTCCCACCCCCTTTTTAAAAAAAGATTTTTATTGTGGATTGAGTGAAAGTTTATAGGGCAGATCATCAGTTTTACATTCAACAAATCATACACCTTTTTTCATTACAATGATTATAAATCCCCTCCATGTACCATCAGTTAACAGTACTTCTCACTATTTGCTTTAGCTCTTTTTAAAAACAAAAAACAGGCACCTATAATAATTTACACCTACAAAGGGCATTTTCTGCAACTCTGCCTCCTGGTCACCAGCTCTTAGTCCCTCTATTCTCATGAAGGAGAAGGGAACACTTCCGAACTCGTTTTACATTGTCCTGATATCAAAGCCAGACAAAGACAACAGAAGAAAATTATAGACCAAGATCATACATATATGGATGTGAAAATCTTCAACAAAATACTTGCAAACTGAATCTGAAAGCATATCAAGTGGAATTTTTCCAGATAATGGAAGGGTGGTTCTGCATTAGAATATCTATCAATGTGAAAGTTGTTAAATTCCAGCTCATAACGACCCTGTGTAGATTTTCTGCAGCTGTTGAAATCATCTTCCACAAAGTGGTTGGTGGGCTAAAACCATCAACCTTGTGGTTATTAGTCCAGTGCTTATCCTGCAAAGGAAAAGTACCACATTATCATCCCAATCCACTCATTGAAAGTATTTGACAAAATCCAACACTCTTTCTTGATTTTAAAAAAACCTTTAAAGAGGTAGGGAAAGAAGGGAAAAATTCCTTAGTTAAATAAAGGGCATTTATGGAAATTCCACAGCTAACATCATACTCAATGTAGAAAGATTGAGAGCATTCTCCTTAGCTATTCACTATTGTATTAGAGCAATGAGGCAAAAAAAAAAAAAAAGATATAATTGGTATCCAAATCAGGAAGGAAGAAGTAAAACTGCCCTTTTTTTTTGCAGAATATAGGGTCCTATCTTTGTTTAATATAGCTCTGGTAGCGTAGTGGTTACGAATCGGGCTGCGAACCTTAAGGTCAGCGGTTCGAAACTACCAGCTGCTCCGCGGGAGAAAGATGAGGCTTTCTACTCCCGTAAGGATTTACACCCTCGGAAACCCTGTACAGGGTCGCTATGGGTCGGACCCGACTCGACGGCACTTAACAACAACAACAACAACAACAATCTTTGTTTTAAGGTGACCTGGTAGTGTAGTGGATTACCTGCTGGGCTGCTAACTGCAAGGTCAGTAGTTAGAATCTACCCGTTCTACAGGAGAATGATGAGGCTTTCAGCTCCTATAAAGATTTACTTATAACCTCGTAAACCCTATACAGGGTTGCTATTAATCAGAAACAACTTGGTGGCACACAACTACCATTTGGTTCTAGATATAGAAGATCCTAAAGTGTCCACAAAAAAGCTACTGTGTGTGTGTGCCATCCTCCAACTGTTATGTTTGAGCCCATTGTTACAGCCACTGTGTCATTCCATCTTGTTACAGGTCTTCCTCTTTTTCACTGACCCTCCACTTTACTTTTCCAGGGACTGGTCCTTACTGATAACATGTCCAAAGTATGAAAGAGGAAGTTTCACCATCATCACTTCCAAGGAGCAATCTAGCTGTACTTCTTCCAAGACATATTTGTTCTTTCTTCTGACAATCCATGATATATTCAATATTCTTTGCAAACACCATAATTCAAATTCATCAATTCTTCTCTAGTCTTATTCATTGTCCAGGTTTTTGGACTGCTGCTTCCATGAGCATTGACTGTGTCTTTATTCTTTGACAACTTCAATCTTTTCGCCATTTATTGTACTGTTATTTACTTGTCCACTTGAGAGGGTTTTCTTTTTCTTTACATTGAAGTATAATCCTAGAGCTAATGAATTCATAAAAGTGACAGTATACTTGATCAACAAACAAATCAGTCAAGTTTTTACATATCAGCAATGAACAATCTGAAAAGTAAATTTAGAAAATTATATTTACGATAGTATTTAAGAATAAAATAATACATTTAACTAAGTGAAAAGCACTTAGACTGAAAACTATAAAACATTACTTAAAGAAAGACCCAAATAAATGGTGGAGTCTGGATTTGTGATTGTTGGTTAAACTAAAGTTGGTGATTTGAACCCACCTAGGGGACTTCTGGACCCGGTATCACGCTGTAGAATCAGCACTTGACTGAGAACTACAAGGCCAGCAGTTCAAACCCATTAGCTGCTCCTTGGAAACCTTATACAGGGTCGTTATGAGTCAGGACAAACTAGATGGCACTTAACAGCAACAATAACAGTGGACTTCTTATGTGGCACTGTAGGATCAAAACGACTGCAAACCACAAGGTCTGCATTTCAAACCCACCAGCTGCTTCTAGGTAATCCTATGCAGGGCCACTATGAGTTGGAATTGACTCGATGACGCTTAACAACAACACTGGGTTTTTGTAGTCCTGATGTGGTGCTGTTGGATAAGTACTGGACTGCTAACTGAAAGACCGACAGTTCAAACCCACCAGTTGCTTCTTGGAAATGCTATACAGGGTATCTATGAGTTGCTACCGACTCCACAGCAATTAACAATAAGAGGTTTTCTGCTCCAACAAAGATTTAAAAACTCAGAAACCATATACAGGGTTGTAATGAGATGCTATAAGTTGGAATCAATTCAATAGCATTTAACAATGACAGGGGCTACTGGCCTCTAGAGCCTTGAATATACACCACCTGAATTTAGAAACCACCTCAAGAACAGATTTGATGCATTAGAAGACACTAATGACCAAAGAACAGAAGAGTCATGGGATGACATCAAGAACATCATACAGGAAGAAAGTAAAAGTTCATTAAGAAGCAAGAAAGAATGAAAAGACCGAATTGAATGTCAGAAGAGACTGAAACTTGCTTTCCAGTATAGAGATACTAAAACAAATGGAAGAAAGAGGAAGTAAAAGAGCTGAACAGAAAATTTCAAAGGGCAGCTGGATAATACAAAGTCAAATGTTGTAATGAAATATGCAAAGGCCTAGAGTTAGAAAACCAAGAGGGAATAACACACTCAGCATTTCTCAAAATATTGAAAAACTGAAGAAAAAATTCAAGTCTCAGGTTGCAATATTGAAGGATTTTATGGGGAAAATAATGAATGATGCAAAAAGCATCAAAAGAAGATGGAAGGAGCAGGCATGTAAGCTTACTGGCAACTACATTGGACTACTGGTGAGTGGAAGAGGGGGAAAGGCAGCAATGAAGAAATGGGCTGAGTTCAACCACAGTCCATTGATTTCCGTTGACCTGGAGATGAGAGAAGAGAAAGGGTTGGTTGGTTCAAAGTGTGGTGAGACCTGAGGACACTTGAGCCCATGGACAAGGACATAGCCACAGAGAGGGCTAGAGCTGAGAGTGAAGCATCCAGCTGACATGAAGTGAGAGGAGATGTACAAGAACACCCAAACTTGCAGACAGTTATCATTTGACCTAGCCTCAATGACTTGATAATTGGAACTCAACTAGAGGAAAATTTTAAAAAAGAAAATTGTTTTTTGATAAAAGGAGCAAGGGTAAATTGCTACAATTTGATGAAGCTGACCTAAACTCATGGAGGTAGTAACTCTAAATACCAACAGAGAGGGAAGGAGTCTTCACATCAAGTATAGATGTTATCCCTCTGTACACAGGGTAGATAGAGATGGGCAACGTAGACACTGACTGTGGCACTGTGAGTTAATGCGCCAGACTACAGAGCCATTTGAACCGCAAGGCCAGCAGTTCAAATCCATTAGCTGCTCCTCAGAAACCCTATACAGGGTCACTATAGGTCAGAATTGACTCAACAGCACCTAACAACAACAACCACCTAAAATGAGGGGGTGATAAAAGCACAAAGTGACTGGATTACAAGGTTTGAAGGGGGAGCTTAGTTTAATAGTGTGTGGGAAAATAAAGAGTCCCCACTGAATAATTTTCATCTTGTCTAGAAGGATCCAGTTAAAAGAGATGGGGATTAGATTCTTATGATCCAATAGTGAATAATTGTTATGACTAATTGTGACTGTCACAATTATCTAGGTAGAAGTTTTGCAACAAAAACACGGGAGTGGTTAATCTTACAGTTCAGAAACAAAGGACCCTAGGGTTATCAAGGGAGAAGAGCACAAGTGGAATGGAAGACCTTTTCCAGAGAAGCAGTGACACCCGAGATGGGGACATGGAGAGAGGGAGCAGCTGAGGACTCTAGATTCATGGGAAGAGAGGGACTAAGAGTTGGTGGCCAGGAGGCAGACTTGCAGAATGTGTCCTTTGGTGGTATAAATTATTATATATTCCTGAGTGTTTAAAAGAAAAAAAGGAGCTAAAGTGAATAGAGAGAAACACAGTTAACTGACGGTACATGGAGGAGATTATAATCATTGTAATTATTATATGATTTGTTGAATATAAAACTGATGATCTGCCCTATAAACTTTTACTCAATCCACAATATAAACCTTAAATTAAAAATAAAGAAATAAAATAAAAATATATGTTCTTCTGCCCTGGTGTGGCATTGTAGAATCAGTACTGGACTGCTAGCCAAAAGGTCAGCAGTTCAAACCCACTAGCTTCTTGACTGCACTTAACATAAACAACAGGCATACAATAGTAATTTTTAAAAATCTTCCTATGGGCAAAAAAGTACTGGGACTGTACTGAATGCCAGTGACACGGAGCTAGCCGATCTGTCGAGATGGCAGAGGTGGAAGAAACCTTGAAGCGGCTGCAGAGCCAGAAGGGAGTGCAGGGGATCATCGTGGTGAACACGGAAGGCATTCCCATCAAGAGCACCATGGACAACTCCACTACCACACAGTACGTCAACCTCATGCACAACTTCATCTTGAAGGTACGCAGCACCGTGCGAGAAATTGACCCCCAGAATGACCTCACCTTTCTTCGAATTCGCTCAAAGAAAAATGAAATTATGGTTGCACCAGGTAAAGACTATTTCCTGATTGTGATTCAGAATCCAACTGAATAAGCCACTCTCTTGGCTCATCTCCCTGTGTTATTGCTTAATTTAATGCCCCCCAAGAATAGTTAATCATGCCAACTCACCCCAAGTGGAAATCACCTAAGAGCCCACTTTCAGCAACCTAGTGACCAAGGCGGAGCTGGTGCCCCACCTACCCCACCAAAGGAGTTCCCGGCCAGGGGTATTCTCCATCCACGAAGTCCTTCTCCGATCACTTCCAGGGGCTGGAGCAAGAGCTTGTGAGGGCCCGCCCCCCAGCTTCCTCCTAACCTTCATTTCACTTGTCGTCCTTGGGAAAGGCTACTTTTCTGTAACTAAAAACAACCCAAATGCTAAAAAAAAAAAAAAAAACTTCCTATGTTAAACTGATTTCTCAAATTAGTGCTGTTGTTGTTATTAGTTGTAATCCAGCCAGATCCAAAGCATAGTGATGCAATGTACAACAAAATGAAACTCTAGCAAGTACTGCACAATTGTTATGTATCAGTCCATTGTGGCAGCCACTTTGTCAATCCATCTTGCTACACGTCTTCTTTTTCTTTGACCTTCCAATTTTTTAAGCATGTTGTTCTTTTACACACACTGGTCCTTTCTAAAAAGAACATGTCCAAGGTACATGAGATGAAGTCTCACCACCCTTGCTCCCAAAGAACATTTTGGTTTAATTCTTCTGAGACAGAATTATCTGCTCTTCTGGAATTTGAAGGGACTTTCCATGTTATTCACTATCACCACAATTCAAATGTATCAATTCTATTTCAGTCTTCTTTATTCGTTGTCCAGCTTTCATAAACATATGCTGTTTTTGTTAAGTGCCATAGAATGGATTCTGACTCATAGTGATCTTGTGTAAGGTTTCCAGGAGCAACTGGTGGGATTGGTCCACCAACCTTGCAGTTAGCAGTTCAATGGTTTTGCTACAGTGCCACACCAGGACTCCACAGCATGTAGAATTGGGGAATTGAAAATACCCCAGCTTTTGTCAGAAACACCTTACACCTAAAGGTGACATCTTTCCTTCTTAACACTTTAAAGACTTCTTTTGCAGCAGATTTGCTCCATGAAATGTGTCCTTTTATTTCCTGACTGCGAGTTCCATGATCATTGATTGTGGATCCAAATAAAAGGAAATCCTTGACAATTTAAAAACAAACAAACAAAAAGAAGATGAAAGGGAGAGGTGGGGCATGGTGGCAGACTAGGCAGAATGACTGTGCAGACCTCCTTCAGTAAAAATAATGGAAAATTGGACAAAACATTCAGAGGACAGTCCTGGAACACTGTACTTCAGATAAAGGGACAAATAAGTGGATAAAGTGCTTACTGGAAGTAAGATTTGGAATAGAATTAAGAAAGGAGATGACTTCTGATTCAGGGCAGCCTGCTGTTCTGCTGCAATCATTTTGAATGGGAGTGAGCAGATAGAGATGTGATAGAAAACTCCCAGTGCAGAAACTAATCAGTGGCCTGCAGAAACAAGAGGTGAGAGGGTTGTGGGGTTTTTGTTTTTCCTTTTTATTTCTTTTCTTTTGCTGTGTACTCATTCTGTGTTGGTGACCAGAGGGGAGACCTGTATGAGCAGGTACCCTCACTGAAGGTCCTACATTTTACTCAGAACGTTCAAGGATGAGGCTGAAGGATAAGCACTGATCTGCGTTTGCACAGAAGAAATCTGCAACGTACAGATGGCTGGGCACAGAATCAAAGGGGAAGGAGACAACAGGAAGAGTCTACTCCTGGAATTTCTTACCGAGCTGGTCTAGACAGCCCTGGGCTGGTTCTCAATATGAGAAACAGCTGAACGGACTTGAGGGGAGGTCGGGGAAGAAGAGGCTTGTGTTAGATCACGGAGGCACAGTGAGGACATTGGGAAATTTCTCAGGCGGTTTTGAAGGCAAAAGGCCATTGTTGTTGTTGTTACATGCCATCAAGTTGATTCCAACTCATAGCTACCCTGTATAGGGTTTCTGAGGAATGGCTATTGAGCTTGAACCACCAACCTAGTGGTTAAATGGTGCTAAAGAATTACTTCTGTTTTCCGATGGGTTTTTCCTTCTTCTAGTTTTATGGCCTTTATACATGTTTACATATATTGTGTGTGTGTGTGTGTATTTTTTCACTTTCATTTTACATTTTTGTCTTGATTTTTGATGCTCCTTCTATCTTATGGGAGTGCTTTGTCTTCTTATCTCACTGGACAGGAGACAGCAATTGTGACCATACAGCCAAACTACAATTGCACCCTTTAGAACCCTACCAATTGGGCAAGAGCCAATACCAGCTGCTATACATCAAAGCAGTGTCTGAAACTAACACCTGCTAAAAAACCTGAATTGAGCTGTAAAGGCAGTGACCAGAGAAACCCATCTCCTGATCACACCTACCAGATTTTGATGTGTTAAGTTTCTTTGAGGTTGTCCTATATTTTATTAATTCTTCCTCATTTTAAAATCATCTATTTTATCCTGAAATCTACCTGACCTCCTCACCACCTGTATCTCTTGTTATTATACTTTTCCCTTTTTTTGTTTTGTAGTTGTCCAGATCATAGACTGACCTCCTGGATCCCCTAATTTCATTCTATTAGTTTTGTTCTGCTCTACACTCTTCTGTCTCTGGTCAGAGTTCTGGGTGGTGTTGAAATGTTGATCAGTTTCTGGTTGTTGTCTGTTCTTGTTGGTTCTCAGTGGAAAGAACTCCCTTTAGTATATTTTGAAGTGCTGTCTTGGCTTTTTAAAGCTTACTTAATTTCTGTTTATCCTTCAATTTTCTGAATTCACTGTCACATTTAATTGACAGTTTTGCTAGGTATATGATTCTTGGTTGGCAGTATTTTTCCTTTAGTGTTTTGTGTACATATCTCCCCACTGCCTTCTTGCCTGCATAGTTTCTGCTGAGAGATCAGAGCTTAATGTTATTGGCTTTCCTTTTTAGGTAACACTTTTTGTCTTTCAAGATATTGGGGAAATTTTCTTCCAGAAGTTCTTCGATTATCTCTTCTGTGATTTTGTCTCTTCCTGTTCTGGAATTCCAGTCAACTATAGGTTATTCCTCTTAATGTTGTCCCATATGAGCCTTAGGCTTTCTTCATATTTTTTCTGCTTGTTCTTCTATCTTAGCAGTATTGAGAGACATGTCTTCAAGCTCGCTGCTTCTGGCTTCCATCCTTTCAATTCTACTCCTTTGCCCTTTCAGTGTATTGTCCATTTCTGATATTTTAGTATTGATCATCGGGACCTGTGTTTGCAGGTTTTATATTGTCTCCAATGCTATATCTCTTTTGTTTGGTTGTTCTTGTTGTGCTTTTCTGACTTCTTCCTTATTTTCCTCGACCTTTCTGTGGAACATTTGGATGTACGTCAATAGCATTCACCTGAATTTCCTTTCAGACAATTCCAAAGCCATTCTCCCTCCAGTGCCATTTCTCCAACAATTAGGAAAAGACCAGCAAAGTCAACCTACAGTCACTTGAAACAAAGAAATAATAAAGATTAGAGCAGAAATAAATGAGATAGAAAACAGAAAAACTATAGGAAAAAAATCAACAAAACAACAAGTTGCTTCTTTGAAAGGTTTAATAAAATTGACAAAACATTGGAAAATCTAATGAAAGAAATGAGTGAGGAGACACAAATAACACACATAAGAAACCACATGGGTGACATCACAACGGAACCAATGGAAATAGAAAGGATAATAACAGAATACGATGAAGACTTGTACTCCAACAAATTTGAAAGTCTAGAAGAAATGGACACATTTTTAGAAAAATACAACCTATCTAAATTGAAAAAGAGTGAAATAAAAAACTTGAACAGATCTATATAAAAAAGAAGAAACTAATCAGGTCATCAAAATTCCCAACCAAAAAAAAGTCCAGGACCAGGTGGCTTTACTGGTGAATTTCACCTTAAACTATTCCAGAATATAGAAAAGGATGGAAAATTTTCTAATACATTTTATGAAACATGCATATTCCTTATACTAAAACCAGGGAAGGATAGCACTAGAAAAGAAAATTATAGAAAAATATCCCTCATGATCATAGATGCAAAAATTCTAACAAAATCCTAGCCAATAGAATTCAATAACATATCCAAACACTAATACATCATGACCAAGTGGGATTCATACAAGGATGCAAGGATGTTATAAAAACAATCTGCACAATCCATGAAAACTTGAAAAGGGAAAGAACCACATGATCATATTGATTGATACAGAAAAGGCATTTGACAGAATCCAATACTCATTCCTGATTAAAAAAACACTCAACAAAGTAGGAATTAAAGGGAAATTCTTCAGCATAGTTAAGAGTATATATATAAGAACAAGAAGAAGGTTTGAGGCCTGTCACTCCCCGACTTTCAAATATACTACATGGCGACAGTGGTCAAAACAGCTTGGTACTGGTACAA
>NW_006409051.1:149010-152137 GCF_000296735.1 Chrysochloris asiatica | reverse complement strand
GGATTCCTTTATACTAATACAGCAGCTCTAAAAATAAAATTAGGAAATCAAAACTATTTAAATAGCCACAGAAAGGATGAAATATTTAGCAATAAATCTAACTAGAGAAACAAAAGACATATACAAATAAACTACAAAACACTACTGCAGGAAATGAAAAGAGTCTTACAAAAATAGGTGAATATAGCATGCTCAGAGATAGGAAGACTTAACAATGTAAAAATGTCAATACTACTCAAACCAATCTACATATATAACACAATCCCAAGCCAGATGCCAAAAACATTCTTTATAGAGTTGGAAAAATTATCACGAATTTTATGTGGAAAATAAAGAGTCCTTGGATAAGTAAAGCACTGCTTAAGAAGAACAAAGTGGGAGGCCTCTCACTTCCTGCTTTCAAAATTTACTACACGGTCACAGTGGTCAAAACAGCCTGTTATTTGTACACTGAAGGACACATAGATCAATGGAAGAGAATTGAGAACTCAGAAGTAAATCCATCCACATATAGTCAACTGATCTTTGAAAAATGGCCCAAATACATAAAATGGGGAAGAGATAGTCTCCTCAACAAATGGTACTGGCAAAACTGGAAATTGATTAGCAAAAGAATGAAACAAGACCCATATCTCACACCATATGCAAAAAGTAACAACATGGGTTAAAGACCTAGATATAAATCCCAGAACTATTAAGATCATCAATGAAAAATAGAGACAAACTTAGGGGCTCTAATTCATGACATGCATAGACTATCAAATATGGCAAAAAGCACATAAACAACAGAGAACAAAATTGGTGCCTGGGGCATACTAAAAATTAGAAATTTATGTTCATTCAAAGATTTCACCAAAATAATAAAAAGGTAGCCCACAGAGTAGAAAAAAATGTTTGTAACAACATATTAGACAAGGGATTAATCTCTAAAATTTATAGAAAACTAGAGTAGTGGTTATGTATCAGGCTGTGAACCTTAAGGTCAGAGGTTCAAAACTCCCAGCTGTTCCACGGGAGAAAGAGGCAGCTTTCTGCTCCCGTAAAGATTTAGAGTCTTGGAAATCCTGTACAGGGTTGCTATGTGTCAGAATCGAATTGACAGCACTTAACAATAACAACAACACCTCTATAAGAAAAAGACAAATAACCCAATTAAAAAAATGGGCACAGGACATGAACAGACACTTCACCAAGGAAGATATTTAAGCATCCCCAAACATGAAGAAATGTTTAGGCACTTCCCTGACCAGCAGGACAGGTACGTGAGCTCGGGAGAAATAGGGGGCAAGGTCACAATAGGGGCCCCAGCCTGGTAGACAGACAGCTTTTGGGCAAACATAAAGCATTAAGCGGCAACTTTATGAACTTGGTTTTTTGAAAGAACTAACTGTTGAGGAATTACGAGCATTTTTAACCCCCACCCGCCTGCTCCCGGCTCTTGGGGGGGGGGGGGAAGGCTCCGCCCATGGCAGAACCTAACAGGGCCTGAGCAGACACTCAAAAGGAGGATGCTCTCAGAGAACCAGTGAGCCTGCAGGAATCAACATAGTCCATCCCAGGGGGGTCCTCATAGCCACATTAGGTATTACCGGTGAATATACAGGTAAAATTGGGGGCCCAAGGCACAGGGGGACAACGAGGCATTTTAGACGTCATCAAAAACAGACCCCATCTGCCTACAAGCACGAAGCCCAGCCCTCACTGCTTCAGCCTAGGTTAACTCTCTGCTCAGTCTCAGAGACTAGCCCAAGCTAAATAGCAACTCACTCCCAATAACAAAACACCCCTGCTGTGGCTCAATCTGCCAGACCACAAATCCTGAAGAATTGCAAGAATTGTGCGCTGCAACTCCCACAGGAAATCATATACTGGCTAGTGGAGGGTCATAACCCACCCCATAGCATCTCAACAAGTAGAAAACCTAGAGGGATCCAAAACAGAGTAATAACATTTTAGATTAACTGAAGGAGCGCAGAGGGCAGGACTCGCTGGCGGCTAGGGCGAAGGTCGCTAGCAAAAGTGGCTCGGAAGTCCGGACAGAAAGGAGTCAAGACAGAGCTCCTGGATTCAGACCCACAGAGATAGGAGGGGCTTAGAGGCTGGGAGACTTGTAGCCAGTGGAACTTGGAGCGGAAGCAGAAGGGCATGTTCCCTTAAGCCCGCTGGCCAGGCTAGGTGATCTGGGCCCACAGCCTGGGAGATACAGAGCGGCTGGACTGAATAGGGGTCGCAGAGAGGCCAAGCCACGGAAATGCTCCGCAGGAACATCTAAGGTGCTTTGCCGACTTTGGGTGGTTCTGAACTAGTTTTGTTTTGTTTAGTTTTCTTTGGTGTTGGGAGGGGGTGCACTCACGGTTTGCCCACATACATCTGGGTGAGAGGAGGTAGGGGCTTAGCCAAGCGGCTGGGACCCGCATCCACCCCTGGCGCTCTCCTCTGTCAGGAACACATGCACCTAGGCCAGACTGAGACGAGGAGTTGGTCTGCCTTACTTCACAGGTTTGAAAGAGAGCCCAGCATAGTGCTGTGGAGTGGGGTGCTGCACTGCAGATTCCTTTGAGCGACAAGCCCAGTGGGACGGAGCTGGTGGCTCATGCTCACCAACCGCTCATAGGAAACCCCATACAGGAGACACGGCTGTGTGTCCTACTCGGTCGGCTTGCACTCACGATTTGAGAGCCATCCCATTGTAGCACGGTGGACAAAAGTGCCACTCCAGGGCCTTTTGGTCTGCGGGGTCGGTAGCTCAAGCTCACGGGCCGCTCTCTGGAGGCCCTGCGCAGGGAATGTGGATACCCGTCATACGTGGTCTGCCTACTCGTTTTCACTGGTTTGAGAGGAGTCCGGCACAGCGCTGTGGGCTGAGGTGATGCACTACAGGGCCTTTTGAGCTGTAGTCCCAGCGGTTTGTGCCCACCAGCTGCTCCTCGGAGACCCTATACAGGGTCACTACTGGTCAGAATTGACTAGACAGCACCTAACAGCAAGGAGAGGAGGGCAGAAGTGACTGAAAGAGAGGACTCTAAAAACATACACATATTAGGAGTCAGAATTTTCTTCCTTATTTTTATTATTTTTCCCCATTTTATCTTACTTTACCTTTATTGTTAGCACCTTTTTAAATTTT
>NW_006409051.1:105415-144868 GCF_000296735.1 Chrysochloris asiatica | reverse complement strand
AAAAAAAAAAAAAAGAAATGTTTATGCTCATTAGCCATAAGAGATATGTAAATAAAAATAACAATCAGATATAATCTCACACCACCATTAACAGCTAAGTTCAAAAAAGCAGACCAGGGTGTCCTTTGCTGGTGAGGGTGTGGAGAAACTAGGATCCTTCTATGTTGCTGGTGGGACTGTAGAATGGTTCAACCACTCTGGGAAACTGTATGGTGCTTCTTAAGAAAGTTGGAAATAGCAATACCTTATGATCCAGCAATTCCTCTACTTGGTATATAGCCACAAGAAATATGACTCAGAACACTAGTAGATACATGCACACCAATGTTCATCACAGCACTATTCAAAATACCAAAAAGATGGAGACAACCTAAGTGCCCATCAACAGAAGAATGGAAAAAGAAACACATAATGGAATCCTGTGCTACTCTGTGAATACTGATGAAGCTGCAAAACACCTCATAACATGGATGAACCTTTAGTACATAACGCTGAGTGAAATAAGTAGGGCACAAAAGGACAAATATTGCATAAGACCACTATTGCAAAACCTTAAGAAAAGATTTCCATACTAAAAGTATTTTTCAATAGTTACCAAGGATGGGAGAGAGGGGACAGTAACTCATAGATTAGACACATGATAGCTCAGGGTGGGCAATATGCAAGGAGGGGGAGGGCAATACACAGAGAGGGCAAGAATGCAGAGAGGATAGAAGAACAAGGATGATGGGGAAGACTTAGGGAGGTATGCATGGGTTAAATGGGTTAGTGGTAAATAGTGATATATACACAACCTTGAAGAAACAGGGCTCCGTGATATAGGGAATAGAAGCAAATGCTTTTGAATGATGATGTGTGGAGGGGTGTGGGAGTCCAGCTCATGCAGGGTCAAGGGACACGAGAGGAGACGTGGAGTTGGCGAAAATGAAAGCAATTGAGAGCCTTTGCTTAGTTAGCTGAAGCGGACTCTCTTTCTCTGTCCGCTTGTTCTTCTCTCTTCTCTCTCCATCTGGCCCAGCTCAGAAAGTCTTTATTTTTTATACTTAAAATTACACAGTACATAATGATTTGATACTTTGATTTTTCCATGAATTATTACACAGTTTCAATCACAACATTCCTTTTACTCTGTGATTATACAACCTTAGCAAAAGTATTTCGGTGATGTCCAAACTGACCTTTCCATATCCTGTTCATTTTCCAACCACTGAACACTTTCCTTTTGACATTATCTCCTCTCCTACGTAAGTGATAAATTGCTTTTTCTTATTCCCACTAAAAGATCAAGTTAAACCTTACACAAATCATTTCCACTTATCAGACCCTTGATTACATCCTCTTAGTAATATGTTTCTATTAATCATCAATGTTTACACTACTTTATTGTTTCAGGTGCTTATCAATCTTTTATCCTACATACTATGCTATTATTTTTCATAGTAAAAGCATTACTAACATCTACTTAATTTTGTTTTCTTAAAAAGTGTTCATTAAATTGCTTAACTACGGTGTTCATTGTATTTCCTTTCTTTGGAGGCTGTGAGACATAAGACCCAACCTGGCTAATTGCTGCAAGAAATGTAGATTATTAAGTTTTGATCACCTTTCACTTATGTTCACTAGTCTCTGCCTATTCACTTAGGTGCCTGTATGTAATAGTGGGGGTTTGTGAATTCTGGCTGGTAATTGATTGTGGTGGGTCTACAGGGGTCGGTCAGCTTCACTTTAGTTTGTTATTTGCTTTAGTGATCGCATAAATGCAGTTACTTTGTACTTAGGTTTTCTGTGAATGGGAGTGGCACATACAATTTCCTTTGATTTCAATCCACCGAAGCTGAAAGCAATTGTTGCCAGGCCAGTTTTTCCTAAGGTTTGTAGAACTCATAGTGAAAGGCTGTGAATATGGCCATGTTATATATTTTTACAAGTTAATCCAAAGTTACCCTAAAGAGAAGATAGAAAGCAACTTCTGAGAACTATCAGCCTTGCATGATATCTCTCCTTCCTGCTGGAACCGTGTCAAACAACAGAAGTGGAGCTGCTTCCCCCAGAGGGGATTGCAGTCATTGCAATGAAATGAAATACAATAGGATGAGTGTAAAGCTGATATTCTCCCATGTAAACTATCACTCATTAAAAACTTTTTTTAAAAAGGGGGAGAGGGGCTCTAAATGTATGAAGTGGCTGGTTTACAAGCTTTCATGAGTGTGGTTTGTTTCAGAACAAGTTGGGATAAGGTAGAATCCCCACTGAATAGTTTTCCTCTTTTTCAGATGGGTCTGGTGAAAGGGATAAGGGAGAATAGGGATAGGAGTTTACAATTCAATTGTGAATAATTGTCAGGACTAATGGCAGTTGTCACAACTGTAAATGTAGAGGAGGTGTAACTAAAAAGGGAGAGTAGGTAATCTTTCAGTTTTTGAACAGAGGACCCTAGGGTCATCAAGAGGGAAGGAGGGGATTGTAATCATTGTAATGATGCAAAATATGATTTGTTGAATATAAAACTGTAAACTTTCACTCAATTCATGATAAAAACTTTGAAAAACAAACAAAAAGAAGATGGAAAAATATTCAGAGTCACTGTACAAAAGTGAAATGGTCCCTGTTGAACCATTTTACAAGGTAGCATATGATCAAGAACTGATGGTACTGAAAGAATTCCAAGGTACACTGATGGTAGTAACAATCAGGAATTGATGGAATACAAATTGAAACTCAATCAGTACTGGATCCACACACTCATCTATGCCAATTGGATGAGATCTTTTTTGGTGCCGATCCCCAAAAGATCTGACAGAATGAAGAAATCAATGAGAAATATCATTAATAGCAAATGCAAGTACAATTCTGCTGAAAATAATTCAAAAATAACTGTAGTACTTTGACAGGGTACTGCCAGAAATTCAAGCCAGATTCAGAACAGGACATAGAACTAGGGATATCATTGCTGGTGTCAGATGGATCTTGACTGAAAGCAGAGAATATCTGAAAGTTGTTTACCTGTACTTTAGAAACTATACAAAAGCTTTTCAATGTGTTGTTGTTGTTGTTAAGTGCCATCGAGTCGGGTCCGACCCATAGCGACCCTGTACAGGGTTTCCGAGGGTGTAAATCTTTACGGGAGTAGAAAGCCTCATCTTTCTCCCGTGGAGCGGCTGGTAGTTTCGAACCGCTGACCCTAAGGTTCGCAGCCCGATTCGTAACCACTACGCTACTATACAAAAGCTTTTCAATGTGTAGATCATGACAAATGATGGATAACATTGTGAAGAATGGGTATTCCAGATTGAAGTTGTGAAAGACTCCATTTTGCTTGGATCCACAGTCAACATTCATGAAAGCAGCACTCAAGAAATCAAAGGATGGGATGTGGTGTTTATGATTCAATTGTGAGTAATTGTTATCAGGATTAATCATGATTGCCAACAAGTGTAATTGTAGAAGATGTAACTAAAAGGGGGAATAGTTAACCTTTCCTTTCAGAAACAAAGGATCCAAGGACCAGCAAAAAGGAAGAGCATGAGTGGAGCATGAATTCCTACTCTGAAAAGCAGTGATAGCAAAAACGGTGGCAAAGGTGATGGCATAGAAAGATAGAGCTGCTAAGGACTCTAGGACCACGGACTGAGAAAGGCTGTGTGTCTGAGGGCAGGAGGTTGACTTGCAAACTGTGCCCTTTGGACATTTAAATGAATATGTATTATTTGTTTTGTACATGTACATCAAATATTTTTGATGTTCATTTGTGAAAAATAAGATGTAAAATGGAAGCAACAGGGTGGAAGAAGGATAACTGTTGTTACAGGGAGAGGAGAGTAATCATTGAGATGAAACAAAATGTATGATTGGTTGAAAATTAAACTGATGATCTTGTCTGTTTACCTTCCCTGAATTCACAATAAAAAGAATAAAAAAAGAGAAATCAAAGGATGAAGACTTTTAGCAAAATTGCAGGCTAGGCAGATACTGGTGGTCATGGTTGTGTACCATCAAATAGGTTTTGAGTCATAGCAACCCTGTATAGGGATTCTGAGGTTGTAAATCTCTACAGGAGCAGAATACCTCCTTATTCTCCCAGGAAACAACTAATAAATTAAAAATGCTGACCTCATGGTTACAGCCCAGCTTGTAACCCACTATACTACTAGAACTCCTTACAGGCGATCTTGGACTTTTGTGAGTACCTTTTGAGGTGACAGGTGATGACTTGACTGTGAAAACTCACATGGATGATAGAAAAGGTGTGAGTCCTTCCCTGGATAGCAGAGGTGAGTCTGGCCCTCACCCTCATCTACCCCAGCTCTGGGTTTTTTTTTAACCCATTGTGAAGCTGGTGTTTATTTTTCTTTTCTTTTTTTGTGTGTATTGTTTTTGTTTGTTTATTCTTCTTCACTTTGCTTTGCCTGAATTTTTATCCTATTTCTGCTTTTGTTCTTTCTTCTTTTTCTCATTTCCACCCTTTTCTCTCTATTTTTACTTAGTTTTTCTTTACTACTCTTTAGTCTTTCTCAGGTTTCATTTATCCTTTCCCTGTCTTTTTTCCCCCTTTCTCTCCCCTTTATTTCTTATTTTTCTCTTGTATAACTCTATTTTCCTGTCCCTCTTTTCTCTATTTACTAATTATATTCTTTTTTTCTTGCTGCTGCCCATTTTTGGTTCTTTTTTCTCCCACTATGCTACCTTTAAGGAGCTCTGGTATTGTAGTGGTTACTAGTTGGGCTACTAATCACAAGGTCAGCTTTTGAAACTACTAGCTGTTTTACAGGAGAAAGATGAGGCTTTCAGCTCCTGTAAAGACTTACAGCCTAGGAAACCCAATTCAGGGTCCTGATAAGTCAGAAATGACTCCACAGCACACCACCAATACCAACACCATGCTACCTTTATTTTCTCCTTTATTATATTATGTTTGCACTGTTGTTTGCTTGTTAGTTTGCTCTGTTTTGCTTTCTTTTCTTTTAAGCTTTTATTGTGAATTGAGTGCTAGTTTACATGGGAGAACATCAGTTTTGCACTCAACCTGTTGTATTTTGTTTAATTGCAATGAGTATAATCCCTTCCATGCACCATCGATTAACAGTATTTGCCTGTATTCCCTCTGTTTTTGTTTGGTTTTGATGTACACCAATACACACAGGAATATATAATTGTTTAAACAACAAAAGGGGCACATTCTGCAAGCCAGCCTCCTGGCTACCAGCACACAGCCTTTCTATTTCCATGAGTTTAGAGCCCTTGGCTGCTCAATATCTCCAGCCATCACTTTTGCCTCTGTCTTTGGTGTTGCTGCTTCTCAGGTTAGGGTCCCATGTTCCACTCATGCTCTTTTCCCTTGATGGTCCCAGGGTCCTCTGTTCCTGGAATGTAAGATTAACTACCCCCCCCCCTTTTGTTACACAACTTCTACCTTTACAGCTGTGACAATCACAGTTATGATAACAATTACTCACTATTGAATCAAATGAATCCTATACCCATTTCCATTCATCAGACCCATCTAAACAAGATGAAAACTATTCAGTGAGGATTCTACCTTCCCTCACACACCCTGAAAGTAAACTTCCTCTTGAAAACTTGTAAGCCAGCCTCTTTATGTCTTTATAGCTCCCCACCCCCATTTTAGGTAGCCAATGTCTAATTTCTATGCTATTCATAAGGTTTTCAGTGACTAAATATTTAGAAGTAGTTTGTCACTTCTTCTTCCTAGTCTGTCTTCATCTGGAAGCTCATCTGAAACTGTCCACCATGGGTGACCCTGCTGGTATTTAAAATACTAGTGGCATAGCTTTCAGAATCACAGCAACTCACAAGCCACCACAGTACAACAAATTGACAGATGAATCGTGGTGTGCCTGACCCAAGCCATGGTATTTTCAATAATCTCATATGCATGCAAAAGCTGTACAGTGAATGAGGAAGACCATAGAAGAATTGATGCTTTTGAGTTATGGTGTTGGAGGAGAATATTGAAAGTGCCATGGGCTTCCAAAAGAACCAATAGATCCATTTTGGAAGAAGTGCAGCCAGAATGCTCCTTGGAGGCCAAGATGGCCAAACTTCGTCTCTCATATTTTGGATATATTGTCAGGAGGATATCATGTTTGGTAAGATGGAGGGTCAGAGAAAAAGAGAAAGACCCCCAGTGAGATGGACTGGCCAAGTGGCAGCATCGATGGACTCAAGCATGGCAATAGTAGTGAAGGTTAGCCCAGGATCGGGCAGTGTTTCATTCTGCTGTGCATAAGGTTGCTATGGATCTGTACCAACTCAATGGCACCTAACAACAGCAACAACAACAAATGTCTAATTTATCCATCCCTGTCAACTCTATGTACAGAGGGGACAGGTTTGATCCTTGATATGAAGATTCCTTCCCATTTGGTTGGAATTTGAGCTACTACATCTGTAAGTATAGGTCAAGTTCATCAAACTGTAGTAATTTACACTTGCTTCCTTTATGTATTTCTTTATCTTCCTCTAGTCAAGTTCTGATCATCAAGCTATTGAAGCTAGGTCAAATGGGTACTATCTGCAAGTTTGGATGTTCTTGTGCATCTCTCCCCACTTGATATCAGCTGGATGCTTCACTCTCAGCTCTAGCCCTCCATGGCCAGGTTATAATCTATGGGCTCAGGAGTTTCCAAGTCTCCGCAAACTTCAGACCAACCAGCTCTTCCTCCTCTCTCTCTCTCATCTCAAGGTCGACAGGAGTCTATGGAATGTGGTTGGACTCAGCCCATATCTTCATTGCTGCCTTTCTCCCACTTCCACTCAACATGTAGACCAATGCAGTTACCAGCAAGATTACATACCTGCTTGTGTGTTCCCTTTAGATTTTAGTCTTGGAAGAGGGTTTGTTCTGAAGGGTCTTGATGGCTTGCCTTAATGGCTCACCGGTGAATAGCTTGCTTGTACTTGTAATAGCCATACAGGCTGCCATTTTTTGTTTTGTTTTGTTTTTTCCTGCTGGTCTTTCTTTCAAGAAGTATCTTCTGTTCCTCTTGCTGCTCCAGGTTGGTCTGCATGTCCTTTCAAGTGGGAATGTTCCACCTCAGATGGTTCTGGGTGGGGCTGAGGATTCCACCTAAGATCCTATGCACTGCAATGGCTATGGCTCCACAAGAAGCCTATTTCACTGGGCAAGTTCTAGAACCTATTTTAGGTATTCCAATCAGTTATAGGCTGAAGATGGGCTTACAAGCTTTCTGTATTCATGTTTCCCAATATCCCTTTCTATCCCACTTAGGTGTCTATTTTACAGTAGTAGACAAGGGTAACCAATATCCATAAGACAGTCAAGTGTCTTAACATTATTTCCCCTCTTTAACCATTCAGATTATGCCTCTATCCCTGTATCACAGAGTCCTGTTGAACATATATCACTATTTAACTCTGTCCCATTTAACCCATGAAAACCTACCTAAGTGTTCCCCTATCAATCTTGTTCTCATACACACACACCGGTTTTGTTTTCGTATGTGTGTTTTCTCCTCGTTTCCAACCCTATGGGAGACAGAAACTGTGCCCATACATACAGTTTACCAGCTATAACTATACCATCTGCAGCTCCACCAACTGGACAAGAAAGAGCCAATATCAGTTCCTGTACAACCTGCTCAATGATAGACATTAACCAACATCAACGAAACACACCATAAACTAAGCTAAATGAATAGAGAATGAAAAATGGTGCACACACTTCCATTTTCTAATCACACCCAACTGGAGACAGTTGGAGAGGGCCTAAGAATACACCATAATTGTCTTTGTTATTGTTAAGTGTCATTAAGTTTGTTCCAACTCATAGCAACTCTGTACAGTGTTTCCAAGGAGCAGCTCGTGGGTTTGAACCATTCATCTTGTGTTTAGCAATCCAGTGCTTATCCTACAGCACCACACCAGGACTTTACATATAATCATCAACTAGATACAAATACAAAAGTGAAGAAACAAGAAAGAGTGGCTCAAACAAATGACCAAGATGTAGAGCCAGAAAATGATTCTGAGGAAGAAAAAGAAATGGAACTACCTGAAAAAGAAGTCAAGAGAATGATATTTAGGTACCTTCAAGGAATTGACAGAAAGATGGAAGAAAGCAAGAAGAACACAGTAAAAACTTATGAAGAAGTAAGGAAAGCATTACAAGCACAAACAAATGTTTGCTTTGTTTTAGTTTTTATTGTGAATTGAGTGATAATTTTCATGGCAGAATATCAGCTTTACATTTCATTTTGTTGCCATGATTACAATTCTCTCCATGCATCATCATTCAACAGCATTTGCCTCCATTCTTTCTGTTGTTGTTGTTGTTATTGTTTTTAATGTACACATCCCCTCTCCCTCCCTAAGTCCAGAGTCCCCAGCTGTTCCATCTCACCACATTGTAGTCTCTGCTTCCATCTCTGGTGTCACTGCTTCTCTGTATTGGGTCCCACACTCTGCTCTTCTCCCTTGATGGTCCCAAGGTCCTATGCTCCTGAAAAATCAATCATTCCCCTCCTTTTGTTACAAAAAGTCTACCTTTATATTTGCAACACTCACAACCAGTCCTTATAGCAATTATTTCCTATTGAATCACAAGAGTCTTAGCCCCATCTCCTTTCACCAACCCTGTCCAGACAGGTTAGCAACCACTCAGTGGAGATTTTACCTTCCCTTGCACCCTCTGAAACTAGACTCCCTCTTGAAAGCTTGTAAGCCAGTCATTTTGTGCCTTTGTAGCTCCCCTCCCTATTCTGGGCATCCAATGTCTAAGTTGCCCATCCCTGTCAACCCTATGTACCGAGGGGGTGGGAATGATCCTCACTGTAAAGACTCGTTCCTTCTTTTGAGGTACTACATCCATAAGTATAGGTCAAGTTCATTAAATTGTATCAGATTACTCTTTTTTCTCTTCTTTCTTCTTCTAGTCAAGTTCTGACCATCTAGCCATTTAAACCAAGTCAAATGGGTACTATCTGCAAGTTTGGGTGTTCTTGTGCACCTCCCCTCACTTCATATCAGCTAGATGCTTCACTTTCCACTCTAGTCTTCTGTGGCCATGTCCCTGTCCCTGGGTCTAAGAGTCCCCAGGTCTTGCCATGTTGCTGGCCAACCAGGTCTCAATACAGGTTGACAGGAGTCTATTGAACATGGTCAGACTTAGCTCACAACTTCATTGTTGTTTTCCTCCCACTTTCCCTTATTGGTAGACCAACGTGGTCACCAGCAAGACCACATGCTTGATCATGTATTCCCCTTGAGTCTCAATCTTGCCAGGGGGTTTGCCCTGAGGGGACACAACCGCTTGTCTTAATGACTCCCCAGTGAACAAAGGAACAAACAAAATTTGAAGCAATACAAAACCTGCAAATAGAAATCCAGATGATTAATACTAAGATTTCAGAAATGGAGTACAATACATTGAAAGAAAAAAGTAGATTTGAAGGAATGGAAGTCCAAATTAGTGAGTTGTTGTTGTTGTTAAGTGTCGTTGAGTCGATTCCGACCCATAGCAACCCTGTACAGGGTTTCCAAGGGTGCAAATCTTTACGGGAGTAGAAAGCCTCATCTTTCTTCCGCAGAGCGGCTGGTAGTTTCGAACCGCTGACCTTAAGGTTCGCAGCCTGATTTGTAACCACTACGCTACCAGAGTGTTGAATATAAATCTCTCAATACTAATAAGCTAGAAGGATTAACAGATAAAAGAATTAAAAACTCAGAAGAAAACCTGAAGTCTATGTGCAACAGCATTGGAAAGTAATAATATAGGTGATTGGAATTCTAGAACAGGATGAGGCAATACAAAGCATGGAAAAATTTGTTGAAGTGTTGTTGGAAGAAAAGTTCCTTAGCATAAAAGACTCAAGAATCTGAACGAACCCCAAACAGGATAGGCCCAAAGAGAAAATCACCAAGATACAATCAAATTTTTCAAAATCAAAAACAATGAAAGAATACTGAAAGCAGCTTGGGAAAAAAGCAAAGGTTATCTGCAAAGAACTAATAAGACTAAGCTCTAATTTCTCAGCAGAAACCATGCAGGCAAGAAGACAACAGGATTGGCATATACAAAACTGAATGAAAAGCATTGTCAATGAACACTAATATAACTAAAATAGGGCATTTTCAGATAAAGAGAAATCAAAAGCATTTGTAATGACCAGACCAACTTTACAAAGAATACTAAAGGGAGTTCTATGGACCAAGAACCAACAACAGCAGACAACAACCTGAGATTACCAAACATGACAACATCACCCAGAAATGAATTGAAATTTAGAAGTATCCTAAGTAAAATAACTGACAAGACTGAAAATAGGGAACCTGAGATACCAATTTATAATGAAGTCCACTACAAAGTACCAAAAGGAAATAGTGTATATACAGAACTTTCAAGTGGTAAGGAAGTCAAGTAGATGTCAAGATAAAACTGACTGATTTAGACTGGGAAGAAGATTAATAAATTACATAATAACCTTAAAGAAAATTAATATACCTTCACATCAAAAAAGAGGAAAATCAGAAAGCTTTAGTAAACATTAAAACAACAGCAATGAAGAAAATGAAAAAAAAAAAAAATCCCACAAACAAAATGAACTTAGTGCAGAAATTTATGTGGAACAAAGAAACTAGCAACATAAGGAAAAAAAACAAAACAAAAAACGACAAAAAGGCAGCAATCAATTTATGCATACACATTATAGAATGCTTTGCAATGCTGAAGAATAATGATGAATCTGTGAAATACCTCATAACATAGTTGAATTTGGAGGACATTTTGCTGCATAAAATTGTCACAAAAGAACAAATATTATATGAGACCACTAATGTGAAATGTTAAGAAGAGGTTTTCTTGCTAAAAGAAACATTCTATGATGGTTACCAGGTCTGGGAGTGAAGGGAAAATTATTCACAGGGCAAAGAATAGACATGTTAGCTTGGGTGATGGGGAAGAAAATATACAATAAGAGGGAGGTTGGCAGAGGAAAGATGAAAGCTGTGAAATTTGCAGGAGGAATGCTAGAATTAAAGAAAATAGATATAAATGCTGATAATTAATGGTCTAGGGAAGTGATTGCAATCATTAAAATGACATCAAGTGAATTATTGATTGAATGTGAAACTGATGATCTGTTCCATAAACCTCTACTCAGTTCACAATAAAGTTTTTAAAATATCAAGCTACCTAATGCATTAGGCAAATCTTCTGCAAAATAGCTCTTTAACGTGTTTAAGAGTAAAGATATCAGTTTGAGGACTAAGATGGACCTGACCCACGTCATGGTATTTGTTACCTCATATGCCCGTGAAAGTTGGACAGTAACTAAGGAAGACCATGAAAGAATTGATGCATTTTCATTATGGTGTTAGAGCCAAAACTTAAAAGCTCATGGACTTCCAGAGAACCATCAAATCTGTGTTGGAAGAAGCACAGCCAGATGCTCCTTACAAACCAGGAAGATGAGATTTTTGTTTCTCTTACTTTGAGTATGTTAGTAGGAAACATTCCCTAGATATGGACATTATAATTGGTAAATTGGAGAGTTAGTGAAAAAAAGGAAGATCGAATGATTTTGATTGGCACAGTAGTAACAGCAATGGATTTAAGTGTAACAATGATTGTTAGGATGGTGCAGTTCCCAGCAGTATTTCATTCTGCATCTAACAACAAAGTGGCTGTTGGTGTAGTGCTATAAGGATAAGCAGTGGACTGCTAACTGCTACTCCAGCCACTCTTCAGAAACCCTATCATGGTGGCTATAAATCAAAACCTACTCGATGACGCAACAAATAGCTCTGCAAAAGTAAGCCTTGGTGAACCTCTTCTATAAAGATTACAGCCAAGAAAACCCTATGGAATTGTTGTACTTTGTAACACATGGGGTTGGCATGAGTTGAGGGCCAGCTTGATGGTAGCTAACAAGTACAACAAATAAATGGATTGATGTTTCTTGATCATGAGTTGAAGGATGTAACAATATTAAGATAACAATAACTAAAGCAATCTAGGAGTTCTGATGTGGTGCTGTGGGTTAATGCGCTAGACTGCAAAGTTGGTTTGATTTGCAAGATTGGTGGTTCAAGCTCACCAACCACTCCTCGGAAACCCTATACAAGGTTGCTATGAGTCGGAACCGACCTAATGACACTTAACAGCAACAAAGCAATCTACAGATTCAATGCAATATCCATCAAAATTCCAACTGCCTTATTTCCAGAAAAGGAATAGCCAAATGAAATCTTTGAAGGAGAAAGAACAAAGTGGTGGTGGTGCTTATGTGCCATTGAGTCGGTTCTGACTTGTAGCCACCCTGTACAGGATTTCTGAAGCTATAAATCTTTATGGGAGCAGAAAGCTTCAGTTTCCTCCCCCGGCTGGTGGATTCAAACTGCTGACCTTAAAGAATAAAGTTGTTGTTGTAAAGTGCCATAGAGTCAATTCCAACTCATTGAGACCCTATACAGGGCTTCCAAAGAGCAACTAGTGCATTTGAACTTCCGACCATTTGGTTCACAGTCCAGTGCTGATCCTACAGTGCCACACCAGGATAAACTAGGACTTAAACTTCTTGAACCATCAAAACACTCTGATACTGGTATAATGATAGACATGAAAAATCAGTTGCTCCTGTGTTGATTTTGACCCATTGTGACCCAATGTGTGTCAGAGTAGAACTGTGCTCTATATAGTTTTAAATGACTGATTGTTTTGAAAGTAGATTGCCATGACTTTCTTCCATACATTTCGTGTGAACTTAAGTTACCAACATTTGGATTGGTACATTATTGTTGTTGATAGGTGCCATTGATTTGGTTCTGACTCATAGCGACCCTATACACAAAAGAAGGAAACACTGCCCAGTCTGGAGTGAACCTCATATTCGTTGCTATGCTTGGGCCCATTGCTGTTGCCACTGTGCCAATTCAACTCACTGGAAGAGGACTTCTTTTTCACTGACTTTCCACTTTGCTAAGCATGATGTTCTTCTCCAGGGACTCCTGATAATATGTTCAAAGTATGAGAGGCAAAATCTGGTGATCCTGGCTTCTAAGGAACATGCTGGCTGTACTTATTTCAACACAGAATTGTTTGTTCTTCTGGCAGTCCATGGCATTTTCAATATTCTTCTTCAATGCCATAACTCAAATGCATCAATTCTTCTATGATCTTCCTAATTCATTGTCCAACTTTCAGGTATATATGTGGCTATTGAAAATACCATGGTTTGGGTCAGGAACACCTGAGTTCTCAAACTGACGTCTTTGCTCTTGAATACTTTAAAGAGGTCTTGTGCAACAGATTTGCCTAATGTAATATGTAATTTGATTTCTTGATTGCTGTTTCCATAAGTGTTGATGGTGGATCCAAGCAAAATTAAGTCTGACAATTTCAGTCTTTCCTCCATTTATCATGATGTTACTTACTTACTGGTCCAGTGGTGAGGATTTTTGTTTTCTTTACATTGGTCTTTGATCTTCATCAGTTAAGTATTTTAAGTCCTCTTTGCTTTGAGTAAGGTTGTATCATCTGCATATCACAGGTTGTTGACGAGTCTTCCCCTAATCCTGATGCCATGCTCTTCTTCATATAATGCAAATTCTTAGACTATCTGCTCAGTATATAGATTGAATAAGTATGGCACACACCTTTCCTAATTTTTAAAAACATTCAGTGCCTCTTGGTCTATGCCATCTTAGTCTATGTATAGGTTCCTCATGAGCACAATTAAGTGTTCCAGAATACTCATTCTCAGCAATGTTGTACGTAGCTTGACATGATCTACACAGTTGAAAGCCTTTGCATAGTCAATAAAGCACACATAAAAGTCTGTTTGATATTGTCTGCTTTCAGCCAAGATCCATCTGATGTCAGCAATATATCCCTGGTTCCATGTCCTTATCTGAATCTGGTTTCAATCTCTGGCAGTTCCTTGTCAATGTACGGTTGCACCGTTTTTAAAATTACCTATAGCAAAATTTTACTTGCATATTATATTAAAGATACTGTCTAATTATTTCCACATTCTGCTGAGTCAGATAGCTCTCTTTAGAAAGGGCACAAATATGGTCTCTGCTGGCCAGATAGCTGTCTTCCAAATTTCTTGGCATAGATGAGTAAGTGCCTCTAGTGCTGTAACAAATTGTTGAAAGATTTCACTTTGTATTTAGTCAATTCCCAGTGCTTTGTTCTTTGGCAATAACTTCAGTGTACCTTGGACTTCTTTCTTCAGTACCAGTGGCTCTTGATTATGTTACTTCTTGAAAAGGTTCAGCATCAACCATTTCTTTCTTTCTTTTTTTTTTTTTTTTTTTTTTTTTTTTTTTTTTGAGGTTTTTATTGTGGATTGACTGAAAGGTTACAGGGCAGATCATCAGTTTTACATTCAACAAATCATACACCTTTTACACCCTGTTTCTTTACAATGATTATAATCTCATACATGTACCATCAGTTAACAGTATTACTCTCTATTCACTTTAGTTTTTTGTTTTTTTTTTTCAAACAAAACAAAAGCACTCAGTCATATATAATAATTTACACCTTCAAAGGGCACATTCTGCAAGTCTGCCTCCTGGCCACCAGCTCTTAGTCCCTCTCTTCCCATGAACCTAGAGTCCTCAGCCGCTCCCCTCTCTCCATGACCCCATCTCTGCCTCCATCTCTGGTGTTGCTGCTTCTCTGGATAAGGTACCGCATTCTGCTTGTGCTCTTCTCACTTGATGGTCCTAGGGTCCTCTGTTTCTGGACTGTAAGATTTACCACTCCCCTGTTTTTGTTACAAAACTTCTACCTTTACAACTGTGACAGTTGCAATTAGTCATGATAACAATTATTTACTATTCAGTCATACAAATTGTATCCCCATCTCTTTTCACCAGACCCATCTAGACAAGATGAAAACTCTTCAGTGGGGATTCTTTCTCTAACCCCCCACACCCCGCATTCTTAAACTAAATTCCCTCTTGAAACCTTGTAAGCCAGTCACTTTGTGCCTTTATCACCCCCTCATTTTAGGTAGCCAGTGTCTAAGCTTTCCATCCCTATCTATCCTGTGTACAGAGGGGATAGCATTGATACGTGATGTGAAGACTCCTTCCTTCTCTGTTGGTATTTAGAGTTACTATCTCCATGAGTATAGGTCAGATTCATCAAACTGTAGCAATTTACTCGTTTCCTTGATCCAAAAAAATTTTTTATTTAATTTTTTTTCATCTTCCTCTAGTCGAGTTCTGACTATCAAGCCATTGAGGATAGGCCAAATGGGTACTGTCTGCAAGTTTGGTAATTCTTATGCATCTCCCTCACTTTATATCAGCTGGATGCTTCACTCTCAGCTCTAGCCCTCTGTAGCTATGTCCTTGTCCATGGGCTCAAGTGTCCCCAGGTCTCACCACACTTTGAACCAACCAGCCCTTCCTCTTTTCTCATTTCCAGGTCAACGGGAGTCAATGGACTGTGGTTGAACTCAGCCCATTTCTTCATTGCTGCCTTTCCCCCTCTTCCACTCACCACCAGACCAATGTGTTGCCAGCAAGCTTACATACCTGTTCATGTGTTCCCATTGAGTTTCAATCTTAGAGGGGAGTTTGTCTTGAAGGAACTTGATTGCTTGCCTTGAGGGCTTCCTGGTGAACAGCTTGCTTATTTTTGTGGTAGCCAGTCATGCTGATATTTTTGTTTTGGGTTTTTCATGATGATGTTTCTTTGAAGATGTGTCTTCTGTTGCTCTGGCTGTTCCAGGCTAGTCTGCTTGTCCTTGTTAGTGGGAATGTCTCACCTTATAAGGTTCTGGATGGGATTCAGGATTCCACCTAAGGTCCTATACTCTGCAAAGGCTCTGCAAGAGGCCTATTTCACTGGACAAGTTCTAGAACCCCTTTTAGGTATTACAATCAGTCATAGGCTGAAGAAGGGCTTACATGTTTTCTGTAATCCTGTTTCCCCACATTCCTTTCTATGCCACTCAAGTGTCTATTTTACAACTATAGGCAATGGAAACCAATATTCATAAGACAGGCAAGCATCTTAGTATTCTTTTGCCTCTTCATACTATGCCTAGATCTCTGTATCCCAGAGCCCTGTTGTTCCAAGGTTGAGCATGCATCACTATTTACCTCTGTCCCACTTAGGCCATGCAAACCTGTCTTAGTGTTCCCCTTATCTATCTTGTTCTTCCACCTTGTCCCCCTTCTTGTATTGCCCTCCCCAACACCCGAACTAAAACCCCCACCCCAACCCCACTGTTGTGGTTATGTTATATTCCCTTAACTATTCCCTCCATTTAAGATGGTCTATTTTATCCTGTAATCTACCTGATCTTCTCACCACCTGGATCTCTGTTCCTCTGTGTTTACCTTATTTCACATTGTAATTGCTTTAATTATAGACTGACTTCCCAGATCCTCTGTTCTTATCATTTTTTTCTGTTCTCGACTCTTCCATTTGTCGATTGAGTCCTGGATGCTGCTGCCATGTACGTCATTCTCTGGTTGTTGTCTGTTCTTGTTGGTTCTCAGTTCACAAAACTTCCTTTAGGATGTTTTTCATGGCAGGGTTGGCTTTGGCAAAATCTCTTAGCTTCTGTTTATCCTGAAATGTTTTGATTACACCATCATATTTGATTGACAGCTTTGCTCGGTAGAGCTTTGCTTGGTTGGCAGTTTTTTTTCTTTCAGGGTTTTATATATTTCTCCCCATTGCCTTCTTGCTTTCATGGTTTCTGTTGAGAGATCTGAGTTTAATATGATTTGCTTGTATGTTACACTTCTCTTTTCCCTAGCTGCTTTCAGGATTCTGTCCTTATCTTTGATTTTGGAAAGCTAGATTATGATATGTCTTGGTGATTTTCTTTTAGGGTCTATCCTTCCTGAGCTTCGTTTAGCTTCTTGAATGCTTATCTTTTTACTTTTCAGGATGTTAGGGAAATTTTCTTCCAGAAGATTTTCAGCTCTCTCATCTGTGGACTTGTGTAATTCTTCCTGTTCTGGGATGCCAATAACTCTTAAATTATTCCTCTTCATGCTGTCCAACATGACTCTTAGGCCTTCTTCAGATTTTATCCTTTTTTCTGCTTGCTCTTCTATCTTAGTAGTGTTGAGAGATTTATCTTCTAGCTCACTAGTTCTGGCTTCTATCCTTCAGTTCTACTCCTTGTCCTTTCAGTGTATTGTCCATTTCTGATATTCATTTGGACCTCTTTCTATAGGTTTTGAATTGTTTCCAATGCTGTTCTATTTTATTTGATTATTCCTGTAGTGTTTTCCTGACTTCTTTCCTTATTTTTCTCAACTCCATTGTATAGTGTTTTGGTACATTTTATAATCATTTTTCTGAATCCCTTCTCAGGCATTTCCAAAGCCTGCCCATCTTCCAGTATGGAGTGTAGGTCTATTTCCAGCTCATTTGTTTCAGTCACTTTATCTCATTACTGGACATGTGTTGATATGGTCATCTGTTTCTGTTTACTATCCAGAATATACAATGGGAATATTCAGGAGTTATCTTTGGCCTTAATACTTAGATGGTGTGTATTTTGGTATGTTTTATTCTTTCTGATTGCCTCCAGGTAGATGTGATCAGGAGATGGGCTTCCCTTTTCAGTCTTCTTCCTGAGAAATTATAAGATGCCACTGTTGGTTTTGTGATGTAACTCAGGATTTCATTTACAGCCTATTTCCTTTGTAGTCTGCCTGTCCCGCTCCACAATCCCTGTTCAGGCCTTTTTCCTAGTGATAAACAGTTCAGGGCCAGTTGTGGCCATTTTGCACTGCTGTTTGATTTTAAGTGGAAACTGTCAGTTTAAATTTCAAGGAGAACTGTGTGTATGCATAGTGGAACCCTACAGGGGTGGGGGTGGGGTGTCCACTCACTTAGGCACCCCATCTAGTCACCAGAATGGAGGTGCGCAGACAGCGAGAGATCAATGAACAGATACAAAAAAAAAAAAAAAAAAAAGAATGTCCACACCTTTATCTCATAGGTTCTTTCAGGTGTCCATGGCTACTCTGATCTTTTCTGCACTTGTTCTTGCCCAGGACAGTGGCTCTGGGAGCAGCTGAGTGTCTTGAATTAGAAATCAATGGATTTCTTGCTTCTGCTACAAATTTCCCTTGCTGTAGGCCTTCCAACCTTCTAAATATTGCTTTATATATGGTTCAGAGTTCTGTCACCATCCCCTGATCCTGCTTGTTCCAGTATTCTGTGTTGTTTTTGACAGAGCTCCTCACTGCACTTCTAACCAATCCACCATCTTGTTTTTCTCCAACCATTTCTTTTTGATATAGTAATTCCGTGTGTTTTTTCCAACTTCTTTTGATGCTTTCTACATCATCCAATATAGGATAAATAACTGGGATTCAATCAAAATGAAAAACTTGTGCATGAAATGACTACCAACAAAAAAACAACCTATAGATTGGAGAAATTTGGGGGTAATTATAGATCTGATACATGGTGGCTAAGCACTGGACTGCTAACCTTAAGGTTAGTGGTTCAAGTCCACCAGCCACTCCACAGGAGAAAGATAAGGCTTTCTGCTTCTGTAAATATTTCCAGCCTTGGAAACACTATACAGGATCAATATGAATCAGAACCGATTGGAACGCACTTTAGAACAACAACGCTGATAAATGTTTTCTATCCAGAATATACAATGGGCTTTCGAAATATATGTGGAAAAATGGAATTAAAGGATCTTGGAATTTTTCTGTTCCCACCCCCCACCCCCTGTTAACTTTTTGAAGTTCCCTTGTATAAAGGGATCTTATGACTTAACAACCAAAAGCCAAATAACAGCAACAAAATGGGCAAAGTATTTGAATAGATATTTCATAAGAAGGAATATAAATTGCTATTAAATGCATGGAAAGATGCCCAATGTCATTAGTTGTTGTTGTGAGGTGCCATCCAGTCAGTTCTGACTCAACACCCCCATGTACAACAACAACAAAAAAAACACTGCACTGTCCTTCACCATCGTCACAATTGTTATGTTTGAGCCCATTCACCTTGTGAATCCATGTTGTTGAGAGTCTTCCTGTTTTCACTGATCCTCCACAGGGGAATACAGATCAAAACCATAAGGAGATATTTCTTCACTCCCACAAAAATGGCTACAGTAAAATAAATAAAATAAAAATTAAAGGAGAACAACAAGTTTTGGTAAGGATGTGGATAAACTGAAACCATCATCTATTGTTTAGTGTGATTGTAAAATGGTACACAGTCCCTGTGGAAAAATTTGTTGGTTCCTCAACAAATTCGGCAGTTCTACTCTAAGAATCCATAGAATCTATTCAGGAGCAATGGGTTTTATATACATACATACATACATAAAGAGAGAGCACTCTGGTAGCATAGTGGTTATAAATCAAGGCTAATAATTTCTAGGTCAGCAGTTTGAAACTACCAGTGGTTCTGTGGGAGAAAGATGAGGATTTCTGCTCTGGTAAAGATTTACACAGCCTTGGAAACCCAATGGAGGGTCACTGTGAGTCGGAACCAACTCCATGACTATATATATATATGTATCAACAGTCCACTGCTCAACTGCAAGGTTTAATATATATATTATTATTGTTGTTGTTAAGTGCCATCAAATCAATTCCTACCCATAGCGACCCTATATAGGGTTTCCAAGGAGCAGCTTGTGAGCTTGAACCACCGACCTTGCAGTTCAAATGACTTTGCAGTCTGACGCATTAGCCCACAGTGCCACATCAGGACTCCATATATGTATGTATGTACGAATTCCAACTCATAGAGACCCTGCATAGGTCTTCCAAGGCTGTAAATCTTTATGGGAGTAGAAATCCTCATCTTTCTCTTCCGGAACAGCTGGTAGTTTCGAACTGCTGATATATACATATGTGTATATATCTATATGTTGTTGTTAAATGCCATCCAGTCGGTTTTGACCCATAGTGACCCAGTATAGGGTTTCCAAGGAGCAGCTGGTGAGTTTGGACCTCTGATCTTGCAGTTCAAATGACTTTGCTGTCTGGGGCCTTAACCTCATATTGAGTCCTGATGTGGTGCTGTAGGATTGGCACTGGACCCTATATAGGGTTATTATAAGTTGGAACCAACTTGATGACACTTAGTAACAAAATATATACATACTATATATATATATATATATATGCCGTCACTGCTGGTGAGTGGATTCTGACTCATAACAACCCTTAAGGACAGAGTAGAAGTACTTCTTAGTTTCCAAGACTAAATCTTTTTTTTTTTTTTTTTAAAGTTTTTATTGTGAATTGAGTGGATAGTTTACATGAGAAAACATTGGTTTTACCCTCATCGTATTTCGTTTCATTACAATGATTACAATCCCCTTCATGCATCACCATTCAACAGTATTTGCTACTGTTTCCTCTGTTTTGTTTTGTGTTTTTTTTTAAGTGTACACAAAACACTCAGGAACATATAATAATTTAAACAACCAATCAAAGGGTCCATTCTTCAAGTCTGCCTCTTGGCTGCTAGCACACAGCCTTTCTCTTTCCATGAGTCTGGAGTCCTCAGCTGCTCTCCTCATGTCTTTGTCTCTGCCTCCATCTCTGGTGTTGCTGTTTCTCTGGATAGGGTCCCACATTCTGCTCCTGCTCTTCTCCCTTGATGGTCCTAGGGTCCTTTGTTCCTGGAATGTAAGATTAACTACTGCCCACTTTTTGTTACACAACTTCTACCTTTATAGTTGTGAAAATCACAATTACTCATGATAACAATTACTCACTTTTGAATCATAAGAATCTTATCTCCATCTCCTTTCACCAAACCTGTCTAGACAAGAAGAAAACTATTCAGTGGGGATTCTACCCCACCCCCCGACACACACTTTGAAACTAAACTTCCTCTTGAACACTTGTAAGCCAGTCACTTCGTGCCTTTATTGTGCCCCCACCCTCATGCCCTGCATTTTAGGTAGGCAATGTCCAAGACTGAGTCTTTATGGGGACAGACAGCCTCATCTTTCTCTCATGGAGGGGATTGTGGATTTGTACTGCTGACCTTCTGATTAGCGCCACACCAGGACTCAAAAACTAAGTAATGGAGAAGTTTTAATATTTTCACTTTGTCTCATCAGAAAAATGTAATTTCAGACTGAAAATGGATTGTTGCTGTTGTTAAATGCCACTGTGTCAGTTCCAATTCATAGCGACAGTGTATATGGTTTCCAAGGAGCAGCTGGTGAGTTTGAACCTCTGACCTTGTGATTCAAACTGACTTTTATATTGCTTGGCATCTCTCTTCCCCCATCTCTGCTTTTCACTTGTTTAATCTATTTTATACCTCAAAAAAGATTGACTCAACACACCCTACACTAATCCCATCTCATTAACATAGCAAAGATAATGCATTCTCAAATGTGATTATAAGCACAGGCATAGTGGTTGGGATTTGCACTGTGTAATTTTATGAGTCCTGGTGTGGCGCTGTGGGTTAATGTGCTGGACTGCAACGTTGGTTTGAACTGCAAGGTTTAAGCTCACCAGCTGCTCCTTAGAAATCCTATACAGGGTTGCTATGGGTCAGAACCCACTGGACAGCACTTAACAACAACAACAATAATTTTAGGGGACACAATTCAATCCATAGCATTTCACCCTTTGGTTCCCAAAATTCATGTCTTGTCACATATAAAACATAGATTAGTCCCAGAGTCTTAAATCAACTCCAAGTCCAAAATCTCATTTTCTGAATCATCTAAATCAATTGTGGGTAAGATTTTAGGTGTATTCCATCCTCAGGCAAAAGTCCACTTCATCTGTGAACCTGTGAAATAATAGAATACAAATTATCTGCTTCCAATGTACAATGGTGGAACAGGCACAATGTAGACTTTTCCATTACAGATGGGAGAAATTGGAGGGAAATATGGGACTTAAAAGCACCAAGCAAATGTAAATCGTAGCAGAAAAATTTGCATTAGTTCTCAAGTCTTGAAAACAATGATCTGTTCTTTGGGATACTTGCCCTGCCTTCCAGACTTTAGGTGTGGTTCAGGATCACTGGATACTGGGTGGAGGCCCCTTAGTCCTGGACTTCAATTCTGCCTTCCAGGGCCACTAGGGTGTCAAATCTGCTCCCTTAGTTTTGGGTGGCCCCATTCTCATAGTCCTCTGGTGTATCAATCTCGTCATCTCAGCCCTGGCAGGCCCAGTTCTCCTGATCCTTGGGCATGGAAGTCCTACCCCCTCAGGTTTGGACAGCAGCCTCATCGTCTTGGCCAAATTGAATGGTATGCACACACTCCAGAGCTGAGTTGGTGAAGATCTGACTCTTTAAAACCTAGGAGGCCATAGCACTACCCTTTTGAGACCACAGAAACTGTGCCCATCCTTTGAAAACTAGACTGTTCTCCTTCACATATGCACCTTCCAAAGGTTCTGCTAATCTCTGTGTTGCTCCGTGGATGGTTCTTTCTTTTTCTTAGAGAATAACAGATGTAGTTCTTTGGCCTGTTTCATACCTGTAAAATTTCAAGTCAGATGGTACTCTTTGATTCTTTCTCAATCCACTTCAGTCTCAGCTGATCTTCTGCTGCTGTGGTAGTTGGTTAGATCCATCTGCCACAGGCTTACTGTCTTTAACAAAAGATTGTGTACCTACATCCTTGGTGAAAATTCTAGGGTACATGCCCTTAGTTTGTACAATGGAAGTTTCCAGTTCTTAAGTTTTGTTTTCATTTTGCACAATTCCATTTTTAAATCCATCTCTTTCCCTTCACATTTTACTATAAGTGGTAAATATAAACCACTTAGCTCCTCTAGTCTATCTCCTCAGTCAAATATCCAAGTTCATCATTTATAAGTTCTAGCTCCCACCAAACATTTGAACATAATTCAGACAAGTTATTTGTCTCTGTATGAAAAGCATCACCTTTCATCCATTTTTCAATCACATGTTGATCATTTTTAAAAACCTCATCTGAAGCACATTTAATGTTCACATTCCTAGTAACATTCTGTTGTTAGTGACATATATGATAGACTTTATAGCTCTCCTCACTTTCAGAGCCCTCACCAGAACAGCCTTTGCTCTCCAATCTAAGCTTTTACCTTAAAACTTTTCCAGGCTCTACCCATTATCCAGCACCAAATTTGCTTCCACATTTTATGTAATTTTTAGAGCAGCACCTTTTCTAGTACCAAATTTTATCTTAGTTATCTAGAGCTTCTATAAGAAAAATACCACATGTTGGTGACTTTAACGAACAAATTTATTTTCTTAGTTTAGGAGGGTAGAAGTTGAATTCATGGTACTGGCTGCAAGGGAAAACTTTCTCTTTTGCCTTTTTGTCAGCTCTAGAGGAAGAGCCTATTCTCTTTGAACCTCTGTTCCCAGGTGATCTTCATGTGGCTCAGCATCTCTCTTCCCATTCTTTGCTTCTTGATAACTTGTTTGATCTTTTAAATCTCAAAAGAAATTGATTCAAGTCTCACCCTACACTAATCTAGTATCTCATTAACATAACAAAGACAACCATTCCCAAATATATTACAAATACAGGCATACAGGTTAGGATTTACAATACAGTAAGCCCCATGGGTTACTAACATCTTATTTATGGGCATCTTGAAGTTGCCCCCAATATTAGGTAAATTTGCCCTCACTTTGAAAAGATTGAGCCAACTCCTGTTGTTTTTGTTAGTTGTCTTAGAGTTGTTCTGATTCATAGTGACCCTGTATAGGGTTTCCCAGGAGCTGGTGGTGAACTTGAACCTCCAACCTTATGGTTCAAACTGACCTTGTAGTTCAATACATTAACCCACAATACATAAATTCTTCATCACATTCGCCTTCACTTGCTGCACATACAGCTTTTAAATTGTTGAAAAGGCATCTAGTCTTTTTTCAAACTAAACTAAGGTTAAATAATGTAGGCAAATCTACTGTAAAAGACGTATTTAAACTATTAAAGAACAGAGATGTCACTTTGAGGATGAAAGTGCCTCAAGCCCAAGACCTGTTATTTTCAATGACATCATATGCATGCAAATAATGAACAATGAATAAAAAAGATTGAAGAAGAATTGATGCATCTGAATTATGGTGTTGGCACAGAATATTGAATATGCCATAAACTCCCAGAAGAGAGAGAAAAAAAAAAAATCTGTTTTGAAAAAATAGCTGGATTGCTCTTGGAAGCAACGATGGTGAAACTTCATCATTTTACTTTGAGCTTGTTGTCAGATAGGTTCAATCCTTGGAAAAGAAAGGATATCATGCTTGGTAGGAGGAGGGTCAGTGCAAAAGATAAAGACTTCCAACAACATGGATTTGTACAGTGAAACGGCAATGGGGTCAAATGTAACAACAATAGGATGTCACAGGACTGGGCAGTGTTTTGTTCCATTGTGCATAGGGTTCCTATGAACTTGAACCAACTTGATAGCACTTAACAACTTAACAAAAAAGGTAGGTAAGAATCATACACAACTATCCTGACTTGCTTAGAGATTCTTAAAGACAAAGTTAGAAATGGATCTCCTTCTTATCCCAGGGCCTGCCTTTACAAGGGAGATAACTGCTGTCTGAAGGGAGTATCACCAGTGAAAATGTACCACCAGAAGATCTTCAAGGATCAATCTGGGTACATTTGGTATCATAGCAGTATCTCATTGAAAATGTTTTAAATGTAAAAAAATTAATCTATCATTTTGTTATGTACAATTTTGAAGTATCTGCTTTTTATATACTCGTGCTTGGTGGAGTGAGGAATGGAATGCCAGGACTATTTTTTTTTTCTTGCTTTATGTAAATTTGAAATATTTTGCAATGTAGAAAGAGCTGTTCAGGAGACATGGATTCCAGTCTACTCTCCATGTACTTACTGGTCCTGTGTTTTGTCCTGAAACTACTACTCAACTGTAAGACATATAGATAATACTATTTGAGGCTGTAACATTGAAAAAAAAATATGTTGTCCTTTTTTCCCCCTTTTCGGTACTCTTTTCTAGGTGAATGTGTCTATTAGGAGCAGTTGTCTGGGATGAGCTTGGGCTGCATAGGCATACTTTGCCTCCTGAAGGCTGAGCTTCCAGAAAGATTTGGAGCAGCTCAGAGAGTATGTCCAGAGTGTGAAGCATGAAGTAAATTTATTCTGCAGAAATGATAAGTAAATGTAGTATAAAAAACATTTGAAGGATACCATTTAAAAATAAATACTACAAAATCAGTGAAAACAAAAAATGTATTCAGAGTAACATTTACCACCAGTACTTTTCACATATCTCAGAACACTTTGAAAAATATACTTAAATGTTCATTTGAGTTTTATCAGAAATCTTAACTACAAAGAAGTCTTAAAAATGTATAACAAATAAAATCAGTTACAGAGATTTGGACAAAGTATACTGTACATAAAGACATTCAAATCTTTGAATTTGAATTGAAAATGAGAAAATGGTAGCGGTGACTAGTAATTTCTATGATACTATACAACCTCACAAGGAGCCCTGGTATGGCACTGTGGGTTAATGTGCCAGACTGCAAAGCCGTTTGAACTGCAAGCTCACCAGCTGCTCCTCGGAAACCCTATATGGGGTTGCTATGGGTCGGAATCGACTCCACAGCACTTCACAACAACATGACTAATTTAAATTTGAGAAGCCCTGGTCGTGCAATGGTTAAGGGCTCAGCTATGAACGGAAAAATCTGAGGTTTCAACCTAACAGCTTCCTTAGGAAGCAGATGTAGCAGTCTGCTTCTGTAAAGATTTTTACAGCTTTGGAAATCCTATGGGGGCATTTCTATTCTGTCCTATGGTGTCTCTGTCTATGAGTTGGAATTGACTTGACAGCAGTGGGTTTGTTTAGTCTAGATTTATAATCCCTAATTAACATTTTTGGAGTACTGGTGTGGTGATGTGGCTTAATGCACTGGACTGCAGAGTCAGTTTGAACCACAAATTTGGCAGTTCAAGCTCATCAGCCGCTCCTTGGAAATGCTATCCAGGGTGGCTACGGGTTGGACTGACGCGATGGTACTTAACAACAACAATGAACATTTTTAAGATTTTATTTTCATTTTTTCTGTGTACAGAAAAAAAAAAATCAAACATATTTCTTGTCTTCTTGCTTCATCTCAATCCCACATAAACATAGGCAAAAAGTTTACTTAAAATACAGTATAGCATAGTCACACAAGCTCTTCGATTGCATAGAAACTTTTTGTGATCCAGTGACATCATGTTTTTCCTGTCAAATATATTTCTGTTTTAAAAAATTATCTCTTAGGAAAGGAAAAAAGTACTTGGGTTGCAAATCTATTTTTAAGAATATACCTTTGAAAGTTAATATTTGAGATTGTTTGGATTGTTTTCTTTTTTCATTTCCTGCTACTTCTGTTATCTTTACTCAGAGATTTATTCTTTTACTATCTGTCCTGTGCCAGTAATTGATCCATGAATTCATTACTTAAGTCACTTGACATTTGGGGTAAGGAAGGATAAAAATGTAATTGATATATTTGCCTCTAATTGTCACAAGTGCAATTGTTGTTGTTGTTTGTTGTCAGGTGCCATCGAGTCGAAACCGACTCATAGCGACCCCATGCACAGCAGAACGAAACAATGTCTGATCCTGGGCCAACCTCACTACCGCTGTCACACTTAACACCATCAGTGATGTCACCTGGCTGATCCATCTTGTTGGGGGTCTTCCTCTTTTTCTCTGACCCTCCATCTTACCCAGCATGACATCCTTCTCCAGCGACTGTTCTCTCCTGACAATATGTCCAAAGTATGAGAAACGAAGCTTAGCCATCCTTGCCTCCAAGGAGCACTCTGGCTGCACTTCTTCCAAAACAGATCTATTGGTTCTTTTTGGCAGTTCATGGCACTTTTAGTATTCTCCTCCAACACCACAACTCAAAGGCATCAATTCTTCTACGGTCTTCCTTATTCACTGTCCAGCTTTCACATCCATATGAGGTTATTGAAAATACCATGGCTTGGGTCAGGAGCACCTTAGTCCTTAAGCTGACATCTCTGCTCTTCAACACTTTAAAAAGTTCCTGTGCAGCAGATTTGCCCAATGCAATGCATCGTCTGATCTCTTGACTGCTGCTTCCACGAATGTTGACAGTTGATCCAAGAAGAATGAAGTCCTTGACAACTTCAATCTTTTCTCCGTTGATAAGAATGTTGTTTATTGGTCCAGTGGTGAGGATTTTTGTTTTTCTGACATTGAGATGAAACCCATACCGAAGGCTGTGTTCTTTGATCTTCATCAGTAAATGTTTCAAGTCCTCTTCACTTTCAGCAAGCAAAGTTGTATCATCTGCACATCACAGGTTGTTAATGAGTCTTCCTCCAATCCTGATGCCATGTTTTTCTTCACAGAACCCAGCTTCTTGTATTATTTGCTCAGCATACAGGTTGAATAAGTATGGTGAAAGAACACAACCTTGTGGCACACCTTTCCCAATTTTAAAACATTCAGTGTTCCCATGCTCTGTTCGAACAACTGCTTCTTGGTCCAGTTACAGATTCCTCAGAAGTACAATTAAGTGTTCTGGAATACTCATACTTCTCAATGTTGTCCATAGCTTGTCATTATCCACACAATCGAAAGCCTTCACGTAGTCAATAAAGCATAGGTAAACATCTTTCTGGAATGTGCGAAGTATGAATCTGGAAAAATTGGAAGTTGTCAAAAATGAAATGGAACGCATCAACATCAATATCTTAGGCATTAGTGAGCTGAAATGGACTGGTATTGGCCATTTTGAATTTGACAACAACATGGTTTACTATGCAGGGTATGATAAATTGAAAGGAATGGTGTTGCATTCATCGTCAAAAAGAACATATCCAGATCAGTCATGAGGTACAATGCTGTAAGTGATAGGATAATATCCATGCGCCTACCGGGAAGCCCAGTTAATACCACTATTATTCAAATTTATGCGCCAACCACTAAAGCCAGTGAAGATGAAATAGAAGAATTCTACCAACTTCTTCAATCTGAAATTGATCAAACATGCAATCAAGATGTATTGCTCATTACTGGTGATTGGAATGCAAAGGTTGGGAGCAAAGAGGAAGGACCAGTAGGAAAATTTGGATTTGGTGATAGAAATGATGTTGGAGAACGAATGATAGATTTCTGCAAGACAAATGATTTGTTTATTTCAAATACCTTTAGACAGCATAAGAGACCACTGCACACGTGGACCTCACCAGATGGAACACATAGAAATCAAATTCACTACATCTGTGGAAAGAGAAGATGGAAAAGCTCCATATCATCAG
Source organism: Chrysochloris asiatica (assembly GCF_000296735.1). NCBI lineage: Eukaryota > Metazoa > Chordata > Mammalia > Afrosoricida > Chrysochloridae > Chrysochloris > Chrysochloris asiatica. Next base: position 116,618 of record NW_006409051.1, on the reverse strand, counting down.
TGAAAACAAGGCCAGAGGCAGAGTGTGGAACAGACCATCAATTACTCATATGCAAATTCAAACTGAAGCTGAAGAAAATGAAAACAAGTCCACAAGTGCAATAGAGCTGTCATATCCCACAAGGCCAGCAGATGGTGGTGGTGTCCATCAAGACCTTTTAATTTAGTCTGGATTGTTGGAATTATTTTAAGTTCCTCTGAATTTTCAAAAATTAACCCAAGAGCTAAACTTTAAAAGTAGTAAATTTTGACAATGTTTGGTCTATGTTTTTAAATTAAGAAGTTGTATATAAAAAGACAGATAAGGAATTAGAGCAATCTTTACCTGTCAGGGCCTTGGTATACATGGGTACTATGTTTTTACAAACAAGATTGTTATTACTTTAAGGGATTGCTTTGTATTCCTTGCAGTGCAATTATAATAAGAAGCCTAGGGAGACGTACCCCCTGTCCCAATCCTTTCCTTTAATATGTTTTTTCTTCTCTCTCCAGTGTGGTATATATGTTTGTTAAATACTGTCAAGTCAGTTTCAACTCAAAGTCACTCTGCATAGGGTTTTCAGGGCTGGTGGGTTTGAACTACCACCCTTGCAGGTTAGCAGTCCAGTGTTTATCCTTCAGTGCTACACCAGGACCTCTCTGTGTATATTGTTGTTGTTGTTGTTAAGTGCCATGGAGTCGGTTCTGACTCATAGTGACCCTGTATAGGGTTTTCGAGGAGTGGCTGGTTAGATTGAGCTGTCGACCTTGATGTTCAAACCGACCTTGCAGTCCAGCGCACTAACCCACAGCGCCATACCAGCACTCCTTGTGTATATTGTTGTTGTTGTTATGTGCTGTGGAGTTGGTTCCGACTCATAGCTACCCTGTACAGGGTTTCTAAGGCTGTAAATCTTATTACTGTGGTTAATTTTAATATCTTGTAGTTTCTACGGCAGGATGCAATTATTGAGAAATGCCATTTCTAATATTTTACATAAAGATGTGTTGTAAGAGGTCTATTGGGGTTTTAAATTTTTTACTTGGTTATGCTGTAATGATCATCCACAGAGTGAATCTTACCAATTAAATTCAGTTACTAATGGGAGATTGTTTTATTTAAGAATTATCTTAAATAATTCTTGTTATTGCATTCATGGACCTAATGGGTTCAGGAATGTCAAGTGTTCATTCCTTCCGTTCTTTCTATGGTTATTTGCCCTTGATTCACTTTTGCTGCTGAGATATTGATTCTACATCATATGAACAGACTATGATAGCTATGGTAAGCACTGGACTGCTAACTGAAAGGTCAGTAGTTCAAATCTACCAGCCGCTCCTCAAAAACTGTATACAGAGTTGTAACGAGTCAAACTGACACGACAGCACTTAACAACAAGTAGTGCGATTGTTGGAGATATCTTCATGTGAGGGGTTGTGCAAATTTTACAAATGAATCTGAAAGGGTGCATGTCTAGGTGCTTGGGGAAGACAATGAACAAAATCCATAAAGATACTTGTCTTCATGGATTTTGCATTAAAGGTAGAAGTGGAGAGGGTAGTCAATAAACCCAAGTAAACGTAAGTAAACTCTATGTAGCTTGGTGGCTCTGTAGTATATACACTGGACTGCAAATCACAAGGTCGGTGGTTCAAATTCACTAGCCATTCTACAGCTTCGGAAACCGTATACAGGTTCACTATGAGTCGGAACCGACTTGACAACACTTAACAGCAAAGCAAATTATATGGTGTGTTATGATTATCAGAGTTATCTAGAAAAGAGCAGGACCCAGATGATGAGGAAGGAGGGATGCCCGTGACTGTAAAAATTGGTGGTCATGGTAAATTATGTCAAGATTTGAAGGAGGTACGTACTCTGTTTGGGACACAACACTCAGTCTGCGGCTCTTTGAACCAAGGCAGTAGGCTTGAGGTGCAATGGATAGAATTTGGCTCTGGTTGGTTGCTGAAGACTGCTGAGGGGCCTAAGCCCCCTTCCCTACCCTCCACATGCCTTTTGGACCTCTGGCCTCTACAGTCTCTCATGGGCGGAGCCTGGGGTGGCGAGGCGAGGTGAGGCATCATGATTGTTCTGGCCTTGGATCAGCTTGGGTGGCTGGGTGCGTGGGGCGGGGCGGTGCTGGGGGCGGGGCGGAGCTTTGGGCGGGACCTTCGTCAGACGCCATCTCGTTGCTACGAGTCGCCCTGCTGGCGGCTAGCGCTTGTCAGTTGCCGCCCTCTGTGTCCTCTCGCACCCACTGACCGGCGGAGCCTAGGCCTCATCGCCTGGCGCGGAACGGGAGATTTGGACCTGGCGGCTCCAGGGTGAGGTGAGGCAGCGTGCGGCAACGATGCTTCTGCGCTGAAGAAGCGCCGCAGTTGGCGGCCTGCAGGGATGGCGCAGGTCGGGGCGGCCTCGGCTTCTCCGGAGGGGGACCCAGCGGGCCGGAGCGGAGGTGGGGAGACGCCCGGGACGGTCGAAAGCCCGCGGGAAGCGCTGAGCCTGGAGGAAATCCTGAGACTTTATAATCAGCCCATCAACGAGGAGCAGGCGTGGGCTGTGTGTTACCAGTGCTGTGGCTCTCTGCGCGCTAGAGACAGCAGCAGCCACCGCGACCCCCGCCTGCAAGCGCTTTCGGCCGCACACATCCGTGTCTGGAGAGACGGCGCCGTCACTCTGGCGTCCACCGGGGAGCGACTGCCAGACTCTGGTGAGTACCTGGCAGTGTCTAGGGTGGGGTGGGGTGAGGGACGAGACTCGAAGACTTAGGGGTGTCAGACTCTGGCAGGGGGTTGGGGACTCGGAGCTGGGACCCGGCCTGCGAAAACCTTGAAGCTGTCTGGAGGTTCCTTGCGCGGGTTGCTCTGGGGGAGGGGTTCCTGGAGTCCTTAGAACGCTTGTGGTGGCTGCCGTCTGTTTGTCTGGGGAATTGTGTGGGTGGGTCTTGTCAAGTAAGATCCCTGTGTGGGTTTACTTGCCTGGTGTTTTGGGAGGTGCTCCTGGTATTTTGGGTGTTTGGGGAGGTGATGAGATGTTTTGGGAGGTGATGAGGTTCTGTAAGCCAGTTTGTGGGACCTTGCCAAGGATAGTTCGTTCTGGTGTCCGTCTGAAAGGGTCATCTTGTGGGACCTTGTCCAGGATAGTTCCTGATGGTTTCAGGCTTAATAATATTTTCATTTTGATTGCATTATTCCTACGGTTTGGAAATATAAAGAACCGTATAAACTCTGAAGGAGAATGCTGCTATTTTGGGAGAAATGAGAGAAGGGAATAAATAATTATTTTTGGCTACCGAAAATTAGAAAATAATGACTAAAATTTGCTGTAATGAAATACCTACCTAAGCTTATAAAGTAAGCAGTAGACAGGGTGTCCAGATAAACAGATGAAGTAAATTTCAGTGAGTTCATTGTCTGATGTAAATTCTTTAGGATTATCACTTTATACAAACATACAGCTAGGATTTGCCTAAGTATTTATTCATGACCACAGCAAGTGAATAATAGGTTTCTTGTATCATTTAAAAAAATCTAATTCAATCTTTTGGGAAGTCTGTTAGAAACAAAGAAAGCCAACCCATCTTCACATTTAGTAAGTTGATGGAAGTGTCAGAGTATTTACAGTGAAAGATAAAGTTCAGAACCAGTTAGTAAATGACTCTTAGTGAAATGTTCTGTCTAGCTTGGTTAAAATGAAGAACATTCATATGTATAGTTGTCAATTTTTTTTAATATCTAACAGAACATTTACATTATTCCTTTTCTTTAAAGTGTCAGGTAAACAACTTTTAGAAGCCGTGGTAGTAAAGCACCCGGCTACTAACTGAAAGATTCTTACTAGCTGCTTCTAGGGAAAAAGATGTGGCAGTTTGCTTCTGTGAAGAGTTACAGCCTTGGAAACTTATGGACAGTTCTACTTGGTCCTACAGGGTCTCACTGAATCAGAACTGGTTAGTAGGCAGTGGGTATTTGAAACAATTCTTAAGAGTTTTTATTTCTTTAAAACTCACCTTTTAATGATATTTAAAGAAATTATTCTATCTCAAACAGTTTTCGGTTTATTTGATGTTTATTACTTTTAAACTTGGACTTAATATTTGGAAATAGCTTGCAATCATAAATTATTTACAATGTATTAAGATGATATGAAAAATTAATAGAATACAACAGTGTTTCTGGGATCTAGAATTTCCAGAAGGACAATGGTTGTATGCAAGCTGGTTTTAGAAGCAGTATTTGCCCAAGTGATTTCTAGGAAGAACAAACCCCAGCCCACATAGTCTGTGTTTCTTCAACTTAATCCTGTAGAGTCCAGTTTTAGTTATGTTACTTGGAGCCCTGGTGTGGTACTGTGGGCTAATGCATCAAACTGCAAGGTCGGAGGTTCAAGCTCACCAGCTGCTCCTTGGAAACCCTCTACAGTGTTGCTATGGGTCGGAATTGACTGGACAGCACTTGACAAAAACAGCAACTAGTAGTTAGTTTATCCAAGACTGATAGATACTGCTGGTATGTCTAAAAAAAAAGAAAAAAATAATTTAATTTAGAACTTTATGTTGAATGATTTTTTTTTGTATCATTAATATGAGTGTTGACTTCAATGTAGTATTTGATCTGCAAGAACCATGTGGGAGCCATGTCTGACTCCTTTGTCTGGCTATACAATGGGGAAAGAGAATCAAACTCAAAATTAGTCCAACGTTGATTGCTCTGAAGTGGGGGTCAGACTTTCTTTACCCTATTCTGACACCAACCGTTCTTCCCACAGCACTCTCTGCTTCACATCTGGGTTCAATAATGCATTGCAATGGCCACACAGAACTCATCACAATACTAACGATTATGGGGTTTATTAGAGAAGTTGTTTCCGACTCATAGAGACTTTATATAGGGTTTTGGAGGAGCAGCTCATGAGTTTGAACCGCTGACATTGCAGTTCAAACCAACTTTGTGGCCAGTGCAAGCGAACAGGCTATACAATCTAGGATCAGAAAAACTCAGGGTGCATCAGTTTTCCAATCAGGAACAACTCAGGTCTGCCATACTACAGGCATGCCTCTACTCTTATTTTCAGCATCTCAACCATGTGGCCTCATGGCCTCTGCCACTTTAAAAAGGTCTTGTGCAGCAGATTTGTCTAAATGCAACATGGCATTTGATTTCTTGACTGCTGCTTCCGTGAGAGTTGATGGCTGATCCAAGAAGAATGAAGTCCTTGACACCTTCAATCTTTTCTCCATTGAAAAGAATGTCCAGTGGTGAGGATTTTCGCTTTCTTTACATTGAGATGCAATCCATACCGAAGGCTGGGCTCTTTGATCCTCATCAGTAAATATTTTAAGTCCTCTTCACTTTCAGCAAGCAAGGTCTTATCATCTGCATATCGCAGGTGGTTAATGAGTTTTCCTCCAATCCTGATGCCACATTTTTCTTCATAGAACCCAGCTTCTCAGATTATTTGCTCAGCATACAAGTTGAATAAGTATGATGAAAAAATAGTACCCTGTTGCACACCTTTCTTAATTTTAAACCATTCAGTGTTCCCATCTTCTGTTCAAACAACTGTCTCTTAGTTCATGTACAGATTCCTCATGAGCACAATTAAGTGTTCCGGAATACTCATACTTCACAATGTTGTCCATAGCTTGTCATGATCCACACAATCGAAAGCCTTTGTGTAATCAATAAAGCACAAGTAAACATCTTTCTGATACTCTGTGCTTTCAGCCAAGATCCATCAGACATCAGCAATGATATCTATCCCTCATTCCACGGCCTCTTCTGAATCCTGCTTGAACCTCTGGAAGTTCTCTGTCAGTCAGTGTATGCTTTCAGCTGTTTCTGTATTTACCTTTAGTACAACTTTACTCGCATGGGATATCTAAGATCTTGTCTGATGATTTCTATATGCTGTTGGGTCACCTTTGGAATGGGCACAAATACGATCTCTTTCAATCAGTCGATCAGTTGTCTTCCAAATTTCTTGCCATAGATGAGTAAGTGCCTCCTGTGCCGCCTCACTTTCTTGAAAGATTTCCATTTTTATTCCATCAAATCCTGGAGCATTGTTCTTTGCCAATTCCTTCAGTGCACCTTGGATTTCCTTCTTCAGTATCATTGGCTCTTGATCATATACTACCTCATGAAATGGTTGAACATCAACCATTTCCTTTTGGTACAGTGATTCTATGTATTCTTTCCATATTCTTTCATTTGTTTCTAGGAATTTAAAATTTTCACTTTTTATGTGTTCTATTACCCAGTAGCTTTTAAGAAGGATGTTATTCACTTGCCATGTATTTGACTTTATTTCCTTGATCTTATTGTTGATTTCCAATTTTATAACATTGTGATCTGAGAAGATGCTTTGTAGAATTTGATATTTTTAAATTTATGAAGAATTTCTCTATGGTCTAACACATAGTCTGTTCTGAAGAGTTTTTCATGTGCATTGAAAAATAATGTGTATTGTACAGTTGTTGGGTTGAATGCTCTGTACAAATCAATAAACTCAAGTTGGTTGATTGTGTTGTTTAGTACTGACTCGATGGCACATAACAACAACAACTTTACTCAGCATAATGTCCTCAAGGTTCATCCATGTTATGAGGTGTTTTGTAGCATCAACAAATAGTTAGTTCTTGTACAGTGATGATGGGCTGCTAATGAAGTGCTGGTTAGGATCTCTAAAATACTTTTTTTTTTATGTGACTGTGTTCTATTGGAAGACGAGTAGATCATTGACCGTTGTTTTCTGGCTAACCATTAATTTCTTTAGAGGTTTCCTTCAGACTAATTGGGCATACTACAGTTTTTTTTCCCCCTTACAGACTTATCTCCCCCCCCCACCTTAAATTTACAAATTATTAGTGATCACAACCTTGTCAACATCATCCTGATTAAGAATAGAAAAGCTTTACATTTACAGTTCTCTGAAAATGTAATTATTGTTTTACCTTTTATCACCATAGATTGGTTTTGTTTGGTTTTCAGCTTTATATACATGGAATCTTACATTATGTGTTTTCAATTGTATGAAAATTCCAAAATTGATTTCTTCTATTGTTGGACATATGGATCTCTTGGAGTTTTCAGTATTTTAAAAAATCCTGCTATGAACTCTTGAATGTAGTTTGCATTTCTTTTGGGTTTGTATATAGGAGTGGAATTGTTGTATTGTTTAGTTCGTGTATTTTGACTTTTAGTAGATATTTCAAAGCAGTTTTCCAAGATGTTTGTTTCAATTTATCCTTCTTACCAGCAGTGTATCCTATTGCTCCACATCTGTCCTAATACTTAAAAAGATCAGTTATTATTATTATTTTAAATTTTGGCTACTCTGATGTATGTGTGTTCTTGTGGGTTAAATATTTGGCTGCTAACTGTAAGGTTGGTGGTTCAAACCCATCAGATGCTCAACAGGAGAAATATGTGGCTATTTGCTTTCTGTAAAGATTGTCTCAGAAACCCTGAGAACCATTTCAACTCTGGCCTCTAGGATTGTTTTGAATCAGAATCAACTCAGTGGCAGTGGTTTGTTTTTTGTTTTTGATGAGTGTATGGAGTCCTGGTATGGCGCTGTTGATTAATGTGTTGGACTTCAGAGTCAGTTTGAGCTGCAGGGTTGGCGGTTCAAGCTTACCAGCTGCTCCTCAGAAATCCTATACAGGGTCACTATGGGTCAGAACCACTCGATGGCACTTAACAACAACAACATAATGGTATTGTGAAGCCTGATGGCACTGTAGGATAAACTGTTCTGCTAACCCAAAGGTCACTGGTTCAAACTTTCTAGGGAGAAAGATGACGCTTTCTACTCCTGTAAAAATTTGGAAACCATGTACAGGGTCACTATAAGTTGGAACTGACTTGATGGCTGCTAACAACAACAAAACATTAAGATTTTGAATTGCATTTATTTATGGCCAATCATGTTGAATATCTTTTCTTGTATTTACTGGCCTTGAGAACATATTTTTTGTGAAATTTCTTGTTTGGCTATTTAGCTATTTTTGTTGTTGTTAGCTTCGATATCTTCTTTGACTCTTGGATTATTCAGTCAATTTTTACATACACTGTTGTTGATGTTAAGTGCTGTCAAGTTGGTTTCAACTCATAGCAACCCTATATAATGGCTGGTGAGTTTGAACCTCTGACCATGAGGTCAAATGCTTATCCTTTTGTGCCACATTGTTGTTGTTGGTAGGTACCATGGAGTCAGTTCCTACTCCTAGCGACCCTGAGGTTTCTGAGGCTGCAAATCTTTATGAGAAGAGAAAGCCTCATCTGTCTCCTGTGGAATAGCTGATAGTTTCGAACTGCTGACCTTGAGGGTAGCAGCCAGTTTCATAACTACTGTGTTACCAGAACTCCTTGTGGTGCCACATAGCTGCCTTTAAATCAACTCCAGCTCATGGTGACCTTATGTACATCAAAACAAAATGTTACCTGGTTCTGCATCATCAAGTTTTCAAGCATGTTTTGAGTCCATTGTTGTAGTTTTGTGTAAATTCATCTCTCTCAGGCTTCCCCACATTCTTGTTGGCCCTCTACTTCACCAAACATGGTGTCCTCTTCCAGCAGATGATTCCTCCTAATGACATGTACAAAGCAAGTAAATAGGACAGTTTCTACTGTAATCTCATAAGGTTTTCATTGGCTAGTCTTCAGAAGTAGTTCACCAGGCCTTTCTGCTTAGTCTTTCTTAATCTGGAAGCACTGTTGAAGCCTATTTCACTATGGGTGACCCTGCTAGTATTTCCAACTTCACAACAACAGGCGAATCACCACAGTATAACAAACTGACAGATGGTTGTAGTTTTGCTTAGTATTGAGACATTTGTGCTGCCAGTGGTTTCCCCATGTCAAAAGCCAACATTGCTAATCAGCCATTGCATTTTTGTTACTAAATTTATAGGCTGCCTTAGAGTTCTCCACATGGTACTCTGACGGTCACTACTAATCATTTGGAGCTGGCATGTGAGGTTGAACCTGTTTCTCTTCTCTGCTTTCAGAGTTCACAGTGCCTGGAGCATGGGATGTGTGTGGGAGTGGTGGGTAATGAGACAGGCTAGGAAAGTATGTTGGTTTGAATCAGATTATGAAGGACATTTTGTGTCACTGTTTTGACTTTTTTTTTCTTTAAAGTTTTTATTGTGAATTATGTGATAGTTTACAGGGGAGAATATGTGTTTTACATTCATCCTAGTGTATATTGTTTCATTGCCATGATTACAATCCCTTCCAGGCATCATCAAACAACCAAAGGGTATACCCTGCAAGCCTGCACCTTGGTTGTCAGCACACAGCCCCTCTCCCTCTCTGGGTCTAGAGTCCCCAGCCGCTCCATCTCTCCATGTCATCGTCTCTGTCTCTACCACGGTGTCATTGCTTTTCTGGGTAGGGTCCTGCACTCCACTCTTTTCCCTTGATGGTCCCAGGACCTCCACTCCTGGACTGCAAAGTCAACCACTACCCTCCTTTTGGTACAAAACGTTCACCTTTACATTCCAGCCCTTACAGTCAGTCCCGGTAGCAATTATTTACTATTGTATCACAAGAGCTCTATATCCATCTCCTTTCATCAGTCCTGCCAAGACAGATTGGATACTACTCAGTGGAGATTCTAGCTTCCTTCGCGCCCTCTGGATCTAGGCTCCTTCTTGAAACCTTGTAATCCAGTCGCTTCTTGCCTTTGTAGCCTGCCACCCAATTTTGCATAGCCAGTGTCCAAATTGTGCATCCCAGTCTAACCTGTGTATCGAGGGGGTGGGAATGATCCTTGCTATAAAGATTTGTTCCCTCTTTTGAGTTGCTGCCTCCATAGGTGTAGGTCACATTCATCAAATTGTATCAGATTATTCTTTTTTCCCTCTTCTTTCATCTTCTAGTCGACTTTTGATCATCCAGCCATTGAAGCCAGGTCAAGTGGGTATTATTTGCAGGTGTGGGTGTTCTTATGCATATGCCCTCTCTTCTTATCAGCTGGACGCTTCACTCTCCACTCTAGTCCTCTGTGGCTGTGTCTTTGTCTCTGGGCCCAGGAGTCCCCAGGTCTTGCCATACTGCTGGCCAACCAGGTCTCCACCCAGGTTCACAGGAGTCTGTTGAATGTGGTTGGACTTAGTTCACAGCTTCATTGCTGTTTTTCCCTCACATCCCTTTATCGGTGACCAACGTGGTCACCAGTAAGATTGTATGCCTACTCGTGTATTCCCTTCAGTCTAATTCTTGGAAGGGGGTTTGTCCTGAGGGGACACAACCAATTGTCTTGATGTCTCCTGGGTGAGCAACTGCTTGTTCTTGTAGTAGTCAGTTGGACTGCCACTATTGTTTTATATTTTTCCTGTCGCTCTTTCTTTCAAGAAGTATCTTCTGGTCTTCTAGCCACTCTACGCTAGTCTGTTAGTCCTTTCAAGTGGAGATTTCCCACCTCAGAAAATTCTGGATGGGGTTCAGGATTCTACCTATGGCCTTATGCAATGCAAAGGCTCCATAGGAAGCCTCCTTTACTGGGCAAGTTGTAGCCTTATTTTAGGTATTTCAATCAGTTTTAGGCAGAAGATGGATTTACAAACTTTCTATGGTGATATTTCTGGTTATACCTTTTTCTCCCCCTTAAGTGTCTATTTTAAAATGGTATGCAAGGGAAACCAAGATTTGAAAGACAGCCAAGCATCTTAACATTATTTTCCCTCTTTTACCCATTTAAACCATGACCCAATCCTGACCCTGTTGTTCCAAGGTTGTGCATACATCATTATTTACCTCTGTCCCACTTAGCCCATGCAAACCTGCCTAACTGTTCTCCCATTTGCATTGTTATTCCAATCCCCTCCCCCTTCTTGTGTATTGCCCCTCTCCCTAGCACCCAACTATCCTGTGTCTATTCCCTACCCTGTGCTCTACATTCTCTTCCCTCCCCTCACTCTACCTCCCACATCCTGGTAGCCACCAAAGAATTTTTTCCCCTCCCTTTTAGTATGGGTTCTTTTTCTTAGTCTTTTACAATAGTGGCACTATGCAGTATTTCACCTTTTGTGGCTAGCTAATTTACTCAGCATAATGTCTTCAAAGTTCATCCATGTTATGTGGTGGCTCACAGAAGCAGTCAAGAAATCAAATGTAATACATAAGACTATAGGTGGAAGCCTGAACCACATCCAGATCTCCAGAGATGGGAAATTCCCACTTGAAAGGACAAGCAGACCAACCTGGAGTGG
>NW_006409051.1:92103-104310 GCF_000296735.1 Chrysochloris asiatica | reverse complement strand
CTGGAGACTTTAGATCCAGAGAGGGAGAGCGACTGTGTGCTGAAGACCTGGGGAGTATGAGGGGAAGGATTGCATGGAGGGGATTGTAACCATAGCAATGAGAGACAATATACGATAGAGTGAATGCAAAACTAATGTTCTCCCATGTAAACTATCACATAATTCACAATAAAACATAAAAAAAAAATCAAATGACAGGATTGCACTAGGAAAATCTGTGGCACAAGACCTTTTTAAAGTGTTGAAGAGCAAAGATGTCAGCTTGAAGACTAAGATGTGCATGACTCAAGCCATGAATTTTCAATCACCTCATATGCATGCGAAAGCTGGACAGTGACTTAGTAAGACAGTAGAAGAATCGATACTTTTGAGTTATAGTGTTGGGGAAGAATATTGAAAGTGCCATGGGTTGCCAAAAGAACCAATAGATCTGTTTTGGAAGAAGTGCAGCCAGAGTTCTCCTTGGAGGCCAAGATGGCCAAACTTCATCTCTTATACTTCAGACATATTGTCAGGAGGGACCAGTCACTGGAGGAGTATATCATGTTTGGTACGGTGGAGGGTCAGAGAAAAAAAGGAAAATCCCCAGTGAGATGGATTGGCCAAGTGGCAGCATCGATGGACTCAAGCATGGCAACAGTAGTGAGGCTGGCCCAGGATCAGGCAGTGTTTCGTTCTGTTGTGCATAAGGTCGCTATGGGTCAGTATTGACTCGATGGCACCGAACAACAAAAACAATAGCTTCCCTGTTGTTCTTCAAGGTAGCATAATAATCCATTGTTTGTTTATCCTGTCTTCAATTGATGGGCACTTAGGCCATCTCCATCTTTTTGCTATTGTAAAGAATGCTGCTATAAACATTAGTGTGCATATATCTACTCGTGTTATGGCTCGTGTTTTTGTGGGTAAATACCAAGTAGAGGAATTGCTGGCTCACAAGGTATTTCTATTTCCAACCTTCTGAGGAAGCGCCATATTGCTTTCCAGAGTGGTTGGACCATTTTGCAATCCTACCAGCGATGCAAGAGTGTCCCAGTCTCTCCGCATCCTTGCAAGCATTTATTGTCCTCTACTTTTTTGATCTTTGCTGTTATTGGTGGTATGAGATGATATCTCATTGTTGTTTTGATTTGCATCTCTCTAAATGGCTAATGATCGTGAACATTTCTTCATATGTTTGTTGGCTACCCAACAAACTCCTCCTTGGTGAAGTGTCTGTTCATGTTCTGTGCCCATTTTTAAAATGGGTTATTTGTCTTTTTCTTTTCGAGGTGTTGTAGTTTCCTGTATGTTTTAGAAATGAGTCCCTTATCTGATGTGTCATTGTAAAACATTTTTTTCTCATTCTGTGGTTTCCCTTTGTACTCTTTTGGTGAAGTCTTTTGATGCACTTTAGTTTTTAATTTTTAGTGTGCCCCACTCATCTATTTTGTTTACTTTTGTTTGTGTAGTTTTCAAAATGTTTGGTAGCCTGTGTATGCACTGAATTAGAGCTCACACATTTGTCCCTATTTTTTCATTGATGGCCTTCATAATTTTGGGATTCACATATAGGTCTTTAATCCATGTTGAGCTGGTTTTTGTATAATGCGTGAAGTGAAGGTCTTGTTTCAAACCTTTGCATAACGCTTTCCAGTTCTGCCAGCATCATCTGTTGAAGAGACTATCACCTTCCCATGGGATATATTTAGGCACTTTGTCGAAAATCAGTTGTCTTTGTGTGGCTGGGTTAATTTCTGGATTCTTGATTCTGTTCCATTGTTCAGTGTATCTTTCATTGTACCAGTATCTAGCTGTTTTGACTACTGTAGCTGTGTAATAAACTTTGAAATCAGGGAGTGAGTGGTTTCCAATCTTCTTCTTCTAGTGCATTACTTTGCTTACACTGGGTCTCTTCCCTTTCCATATAAAGTTTGTAATAGTTTTTTCCATCTCTTTGAAGAATGTTGTTGGAATCTGGTTGGGATTGCATTATATGCATAAATAGCTTTGGGCAGTATTGATATTTTCACAATGTTAAGTTTTCCTATCCAGGAGCATGGTGCATTCTTCCATTTTTGTAGGTCAATTTTGGTTTCTTATCATTGTGTATTTTAGTTGTCTTTGTATAGGTCCTTTGTTTCTCTGGTTACATTTATTCCTAGCTATTTCATCTTCTGGGTGGCTATTGTAAATGGTATTGTTCTCCAAATGTCATTTTCAGCACTGTCGTTATTGGTATAGAGGAATCCAACTGAGTTTTCTTTGTTGGTCTCATACCCTGCCACTTTGCTGAATCTTCCAATGAGGTCTAGTAGCTTCCCTACTGAGTTTTTGGGGTATTCTATCTATATGGGATCATATCGTCTGCAAATAGAGTTTTACTTCCTCTTTGCCAATATGGATGCCTTTAATTTCCCTGTCTTGCCGTATTGCTTTTGCTAAGACTTCCAACACAATATTGAATAGGAGTGGTGACAAAGGGCATCCTTGTCTGGTTCCTGTTCACAGAGGGAAGGTTTTGAGTTTCTCTCCATTGAGAGTAAAATAGGCTGTTGGTTTTGTATATATACTCTTTATTATGTTGAGGTATTTCCTTTCAATTCCTACTTTTTTGAGTGTTTTTATCAGGTATGGATGTTGTATTTTGTCAAATGTCTTTCTGCATGAATCAATATGATCATGTGGTTCTTTCTTTTTTTCTTATTTATATGGTGGATTACATTGATCGTTTTTCTAATGTTGAACCATCCTTGCATCCCCGATATGAATCCCACTTGATCATGATGAATTATTTTTTTGATGTGCTGCTGGATAGTTGTGGCTAGGATTTAGTTGAGAATTTTTGCATCTATGTTTATGAGGGATATTGGTTTATAATTTTCTTTCTTAGTGACGTCCTTTTCTGGTTTTGGTATGAGGGCTGTGCTTGCCTCATAAAATGTATTAGGAAGTTTTTCCATCCTTTTCTGGAATAATTTGAGTAGAATTGGTGATAGCTCTTTCCTGAATGTTTGATAGAACTCACCAGTGAAGCCATCTGGGCCTGGATTTCTTTTGGTGGTGAGTTTTTTGATGACCTGATCAATTTCTTCTTTTGTTATGGGTCTGTTCAGGTTTTCTACTTCACTGTGTGTTAGGTAGGTCATGTTTTTCTAAGAATGTATCCATCTCTTCTAAGTTTTCAAATATGTTGGAGTACAGTTCTTCCTAGTATTCTGTTATTATCCTTTTGATTTCCTTTGAGTCTGTTATGACATCACCTATGTTGCTTATAATGCATGTTATTTGTGTCTTCTCCCTCTTTTCTTTTGTTAGGCTTGCCAGTGGTCTGTCAATTTTGTTAATTGTTTCAAAGAACCAGCTTCTTGTCGTGTTGATTCTTTCTATAGTTTTTCTGTTTTCCGTCTCATTTATTTCTGCTCTAATCTTTATTATTTCTTTATTTTTGGTCACTCTAGGTCCCCTCTGTTGGCCTGTTTCTAATTGTTGGAAATGCTGTGTTAATGTGTTAATTTTGGCACTTTCTTCTTTTTGAATGTGTGCATTTATTGCAATAAATTGTCCTTTCAGCACTACTTTCACCGTTTTCCCCAAATTTTGGTATGTTGTATTTTCATTCTTGTTTATTTCTAGGAACTTTGTGAAATCACGTTTTATTTCTTCTACTACCCAGTTGCTTTTCAGCAGGGTGTTATTCAGTTTCTATGTGTTTGACTTTGTTTCCTTGGTCTTCCTATAGTTGATTTCTAATTTGAAAGCATTGTGATCTGAGAAGATGCTTTGTTGATATTTGTAAATTAGTGGACATTTGTTTTGTGGCTCAACACATGGTCTATTCTGGAGAATGTTCCATGTGCACTGGAAAAGAATGTGTATTGTGCTGTTGTTGGGTTGAATGTTCTGTACACATCTATAAAGTCCAATTGGCTGATTGTGTTGTTTTGCTCCTCTGTGTCTTTGTCAAATTTCTTTCTGGTGGTTCTATCCATTTTTGAAAGTGGTGTATTAAAATCACACACTATTATTATAAATTAGCCTATATCTTTCTTCAAATCTATTAGCGTTTACTTTATATATTTTGGAGTTCTTTCATTGGAACCATAGATATTTATTATGGTTATGTCATCTTGTTCAATTGTCCTTTCAATCATGAGATAATGTCCATCTTTATCTATAATGCTGGTTTTTGCCTTAAGGTTTATTTTTCAGAGATTAGTACTGCCACTCCTCTTCTTTTTTCATTACAATTAACTTCGTATATTTTTTCCATCCTCTGATTTTTAATCCGTTTTTGTCTCGGTGTGTAAGATGTGTCTCTTGCAGACAGCATTGAAGGGTCTTGTTTTCTTATCCATTCTGTCACCCTCTGTCTTACTGGTACATTTAATTTGTTTACATTCATTATAATTATCGATAGGTATGGATTAATTGCTGCCATTATTTATTTATTTATTTATTTGTTGTGGTGCTGCTGCTTTCTTTGTTCTGCGTGTCTTCCTGTGCTGAGTTCATGGTTTTTGTGTTCTTTCTTGTCAGTTTCCTCATAGTTTTAATGTTTTCATGTTCTTCTTGGATTTTTTTTTTTTTTTTTTAGTATGTTGTGAAGTGTTAATTTTCTTTGAGGTTTCCTTATATTCCATTATCTTTTCCCTCTATTTATTGCCCTCTTTTTTATCCTGCAATCTACCTGATCTTCTCACCACCTGGATCTCTGTTCCTACATGTTGTCCTTCTTTCACATTGTAATTGTTTTGATCATAGAGTGATCCCCCTCCCCCCCGCCCAGATTTTCTGAATTTGTTCTTATAGTTTTGTTTTGTTATCTGCTCTTTCATTTGTCAATTGAGTTCCGGGAGCTGCTGCCACACATGTCAATCTCTGGTTATTATCTGTTCTTGTTGGTTCTCAGTCCTCAGAACTCCCTTTAGGATGTTTTGTAGCACAGAGGTGGCTTTAGAAAAATCCATTAGCTTCTGTTTATCCCGGAATGTTTTGATTACACTGTCATTTTTGATTGATAGCTTTGTTGGATAAAGGATTCTTGGTTGGCAGTTTTTTTCTTTCAGGGTTTTATATATGTCTCCTTATTCCCTTCTTGTCTGCATGGTTTCTTCTGAGATATGCAAGCTTAATCTGACTTGTCAGCTTTTGTATGTAATGCTTCTCTTTTCCCTAGCTGCTTTCTGAATTCTGTCCTTATGTTTGATTTTGGAGAGCTGCCAGTATACAGCCACTCTCCCTCTATGAGTCTTGAGTCCCCAGTCACTCCATCTCTCCACATCATCATTTCTGCCCCCATCTCTGGCATCGCTGCTTCTCTGAATAGGGTCCCATACTTCAGTTCTGCTCTTTTCCCTTTATGGTCCCAGAGTTCTCTGTTCCTGGAATGCAAGATCAGCTGCTCCCCTCTTTTTGTTACAAAACATCTACGTTTTCATTTGCAACATTGCAATCAGCCCTGATAACAATTACTCACTATTGAACCACAAGAGTCTTATCCCCATCTCCTTTCACCAGCCCCATCTAGACAGGTTGAAAACCACTCAGTGGAAATTCTCCCTTCCCCTGCACCCTGTTAATCTAAACTCCGTCTTGAAAACTTGCAAGCCAGTCACTTCATGCCTTTATAGCCCCCCACTTTAGGTAGTCAGTGTCCAAGATGTCTATGCCCATCAACCATGTGTACAGAGGGGATGGGAATGATCCTTGCAGTGACTATTCCTTTCCTCTTTTAAGCTACTATTTCCATAAGTATAGGTCAAGTTCTTCAAATTGTAGCAAACTACACTTTTTTTTTCTCTTCTTTCTTCCTTTAGTTGAGTTCTGATCATCCAGCCATTGAAACTAGGTCAAATGGGCATCATCTGCAAGTATGGGCGCTCCTGTGCTTCTCCCCTCACCCACATCAGCTGGATGCTTCACTCTCTGCTCTAGCCCTCCGTGGTCATGTCCCTGTCCATGGGCTCAGGATTCCCCAGGTCTCACCACACTCCTGGCCAACCAGGTCTCAATCCATGTTGATGAGAATTTATTGAACATGGTCAGACTCAGCCCACATCTTCATTGCTGCTTTCCTCCCACTTCCCCTCACTGGTAGACCAGTGTGGTCCCCAGCAAGATTACATGCCTGCTCGTGTATTTCCTTTGAGTTTCAGTCTTGGAAGAGGGTTTTCTCTGAAGGGATTTGATTGCTTGCCTTGCTGGGTCTCCAGTGAACAACTTACTTGTTTTTGTGGTAGTCAATCAGATTGCCATTTTTGTTTTTGATTTTTCCTGCTCGTCTTATTTCAAGAAGTATCTTCTGTGTTTCTATCTGCTCCAGGCAGGTCTACTTGTCTTTTCAAGTGGAAGTTTCCCACCTCAGAAGATTCTGGATGGGGATAAGGATTCCAACTATACT
This sequence comes from Chrysochloris asiatica, assembly GCF_000296735.1. Classification (NCBI taxonomy): domain Eukaryota; kingdom Metazoa; phylum Chordata; class Mammalia; order Afrosoricida; family Chrysochloridae; genus Chrysochloris; species Chrysochloris asiatica. Next base: position 97,928 of record NW_006409051.1, on the reverse strand, counting down.
CTTCTACACTACAAAGGCTCCACAGGAAACCTCTTTACTGAGCAAGTTCTAGCACTCCTTTAGGTATACCACTCAGTTTCTATTGACTTTTTATTTCTAATCTGTGTGACAATGAAGAGCTACTTAAGGATTTTAAACAGTAAAATGGTAAAATTAAATTACTCTTTTTAGAAAGATAATGATGGAGATTTTGTTGAACATGGATTGAAATGGGTAAAATTGAGGACAGTGACATTAGTCATAGGAATTTTATCCTATCATTAAGTGTTACTAACCTTTAAGTTGCCAAACCAGTAAAGATAATATGGTTGTTCATACAGGAGATATTGGAGGTCTGGACTAATGGCAGTGGGAATGGAGAGAAAGAGTCAAATTGTTAGTGGTTTAGGAAATAGGACTATTAGGATAATTCATTTTTGATGTGGAAAGAAGGCATCTACAAAGGATCTTGGGCTCTCCAACACAAGTGACTGAAAGACAGAGAAAACAGGAGGGACAGGTTAGGGTGGGAATATGATGACTTATGTTTGTTGGAAATAAAATTGGCTTGGAAAATATTTTTCCTATGGAGTAATGTTGATTGTTATTACTAAGTTTCTTTGCTCTTCTTCAATGGTCACTGGTCAACTGTTAAATGTCTCATGCTAACATGTAAAAAGCATGAGTTGTTGCAGAGCTGTGACTCTTATTCATAGTTCTGTCCTGAGGTTATCCTCTCCAGTACTCTGCTTCTTTATCTTTAAAGTGAATATTATTTTTTTCCCAGCACTTCTTCAGAGATTTTTTTGTTTGATATTCATGTATTAATAATTCAACTTAGATTCTTTAAATATTTTAGGGAGTGAAATCCACCAACACCAAACCCACTGCCACCAACTCAATTCTAACTCATAGCAACCCTATAAGCACAGAGTAGAAGTAATTGCTCTGTACGTTTTATGAGTCTGTAAATCTTTATGGGAGTAGACAGTCTCATCTTTTTCTCATGGAGCTGCTGGTGGATTTGAACCACTGAACTGGTGCTTAGCAACCAAATGTCAAATCCACTTTGGCACCAGGACTCCTTTTGGAGAATGAAGCTGGAGGACTTATTTATACTAATAATACTAATTTATACTAAAAATGCTAATTTATATTAATAATAAATTTATACTGATAGTACAAATAATGCAAGGATAACTTCCCCTTAAACTCTAGGGACAAATTTTATTTTAAGACCTGTAACAATCTGATTCCTGGTTTGGCTCTGTGGGATAATGTGCTGAACTTCAAAATCAGTTTGATTCGCAAGGTTGGCAGTTCAAACTCACCATACATTCCTCTGAGACTATGAGTTGGAACCAACTCAATGGCACGAAACAAAAACTTGTTGTTACGTGCCATTGAGTTGGTTCCGACTCATAGTAACCCTGTATAGGATTTCCAAGGAGCAGCTGGTAGTTTAATCAATGACCTTACAGTTAGCAGTTCAATGCCTATCCTATACCACCACACCAGGTCTGCAGATATAGCTTAGATGAAACATTTCGCCTGTGCTGTTGGTTAATGTGCATAAAATTAAGTTTAATTGATGAGAAATTATTAAAGTTTTTTCAAAGTTTATTTAAGGATAATTTCACACTAACTGTGATGTTTTGTTATCAAATGATCACTTTGATTCTATTTGTGTATAAAAACTATTTTATTCATAAATATAATATATGAAGTTGCTTACAGAAAGAAGGAATTTCTTGACATATGTAACAAAGATTAAATAGCTGAAAATATATGCTAACTTCTTCTTACAGTTTAAGTCAGATATAACCAAATTTTGATAGAGGACAAGCTAATATATTTAGATAAGTGGATATGTATGGGATTTATCATCACATCTAAAGGAGAAAAAATTTGGTGAATAAAAATATCTGATGTCTCTGGCAGTTTCACTTGGCTAGATTGATCTCATACTAGAGCAAACTTTAATACTTTAAAAAGGTCTTTTGCAGCAGATTTGCCTAATCCAATATGCCCTTTGATTTCTTGACTGCTGCTTCCTTGAGTGTTGATAGTTGATCCAAGAAGAATGAAGTCCTTGACAACTTCAATCTTTTCTCCGTTGATAAGAATGCTGTTTATTGGTCCAGTAGAGAGGACTTTTGTTTTCTTTACATTGAGAGGTAATCCATACCGAAGGCTGTGCTCTTTGATTTTCATCAGTAAATGTTTTAAGTCCTCTTCACTTTCAGCAAGCAAGGTTGTATCATCTGCATATTGCAGGTTGTTAGCATTGTAGATAGTCACTGTTATTTAATTAGAATTGGCATGAGAAATGAAACTTATTTGCTGTACAAATTTCAAGTGTTGCCAATATTACATAAAATTGATAAATCATGTTGAATCATGTTAAAAAAAAAGTTATGCTGTAACTGAAGTAATTGCAATGGAAAATTCTGAACATTTATGATGTTTGTTCTATGAAATGATATGATGTTTAATTAAAGTTATTAATACAAAGAGGAAAATAAGAAAATAATTTTAAAACATTTCAGAATGGGGGCAATTATAATTTGTGTAACTATAGTGCCATGCAGTAGGCTGGGAGTGTCTGGAGTCTGGACCAATCTTACTCATAGATTAAGACAGTGGGGTGTGGTGGAAGGCAGGTATAACTCCAAAGGAACAGAAATAGAGGACTGTTAATTAGTTCTGTAAAGTAGTTGACTTCAGAGAAGACCATGATGTAGTGATTGGATGTTAGATGAGCATGCAAAGCCAGGAAAGGCAACAATATTTGTATCTGGAAGCAAGAAGGATGACTGGGGAAGTTTGGTGGTTGGTTTTAATAATTGGCTTGAGGTCTGTGAAACGAGACTAATAAATAATAGTAATATCTGAACTTAATTTCAGAGGGATATTGTGAATCAAGATCAGCCCAAACCAGATTCCCATGAGGTGGAGCTTTGACATCCTTCATCCTCCATCTTTTTTTGTTGTTGTTGTGGTTAACAAGACAAATGAGCTTTATTTTTTTACTGTTTTTGATTAAAAAATCCAAAACAACCCCCAAACTGCTTACTAAATATTTAAGTTATGGTGTTGGAAGAGAATATTGAAAGTGTCATGGGCTGCCAAAAGAACCAACAGATCTGTGTTGGAAGAAGTGCACCCAGAGTTCTCCTTGGAGGCCAGGATGGCCAGATTTCATCTCTCATACTTTGGACATATTGTCAGGAGGGACTGGTTGTTGGAAAAGGATATCATGTTTGGTAAGGGGGAGGGTAAGAGAAAAAGAGGAAGACCCCCAGTGAGATGGATTGGCAATATGGCAGCATCAAAGGGCTCAAGCATGGCAACAATTTTGAGGTTGGGCCAGGACCAGGCAGTGTTTCGTACTGTTGTACATACTATGCAGTGTTTCGTTCTGTTGTAAGGTTGCTATGAATTGGTACTGACTCGATGGCACAAAACAACAATAGCATAGTAAAAGGGAAAATATTGGTTATCTTTCTTTTTAAGTTTTTATTGTGAATTGAGTGATAGTTTTCATGGGAGAACATTGGTTTTACACTCATGCAATGTATTTCATTTCATTGCAGTGATTACAGTCCCCTGCATGCATTATTATTCAATAGTATTTGCTTCTATTCCCTCTTTTTTTTTTTTTTTTATGTACACCAAAACACTCAGGAATATACAGTCATTCAAACAAAGGGCACACCCTACAAGCTGGCCTCCTGGCTGCCAGCACACAGCCCCCGCTACCTCCATGAATCATGAATCAAGAACCCTCAGTTGCTCTGTCATCATCTCTTCCTCCATCTCTGGCAGTAACGCTTCTCTGGGTAAGTATGTGTGTGAGTTCTCTACCTGCTTCTCTGGGTAGAGTCCCACACTTCGCTCCCTTTTTACCAATTCTGAAACTTCCATGGCACTTTATACTTCTCTGCTGTGTTAAGTAATTCATTGTGATGGTTGCATAGAACTCACACACATACTTACAGTTAAGTGACGTCAGGATCAGGAAGCATGTAGGCAGTCTCCCTTTTTCAGTACAGGACAGCTCTCAGGCAGGACTGGCCTGCTTTGGTCCCTTGAGGATCAAAAGCATCTTTTGATCTTGCCATCTATTACTGAGGCCTGCCATCAGCTCTGCCACTGGACCCTTTGTGGATCTGTCGCCACTGGTTCTTCTGCTGGGCCTCTTTCAGGCTTCTCACTGTCTTCAGTGACCAATTTTACAGTTTTTTTTTTTTTTTTTTTTGGTGGTTACTTCTTCCTCTCTCTCTTTCTGCTTCATCCTACTGCTTCTCTTCTTGATTTTTACTGTTTGCCTTTGTGGAGTTGGCTGTATAGGTACCCAAACTCCTCCTAAATTTCAATTCTTGATCCTGCCACAATAGCCACTACCTGACTAATCTCTTGCATAGTAGGTGAGGCTGGACAACAACTCACCATATTTACATAGTATATTTACCAACCCTAGGGCAAGATGCAACCAAGGACAAGATCAAAAGTATCAAACCAAGAAGTTTCGTTTACCCAGGAACTATCAGCCAACCTGAACAAAAGTAATAAACCCTCTGAGGTAGAAAACTAGGGCAAAGGAACTACTTCAGGGTTTAGGGGAGTGGAAAATCTCTTAAGCTGTTTTCCCAGAGTACCAAGGGAAAAGGCCACATAAAAATAACTAACTTTACCACAAGGTCAAAGGACTAGACTCTAGTCTGGGGAAGGTGACTGGAAGGTAACAAGTCAAGTCTTTTACTATTTTCGTTTGCTTGTTTTCAGGCTGTTGCAGCAAATTTACTTATTTTTTCAACAAAATTATTTGGTAACATTAACAAATGAAATCAAGCAGTCACACAACACATAAAAACAAATATGTCATTAATTTGGCTCACTTTTATTTCCTGTTTATGGAGAGACTGCTTTCACATAGCAGTTTAAGTGTTTTTTCTAATTGTGATAAAATATATATATTAAGTTTGCCATTTTAACTGCTGTGTAGTGTATTATTTCATGTCTTTTCTAGCCGTGGGATTTGTAAACTCTAACCAAAATAGAAGGTTGCAGAACATGCTGATGAACTATATGATTCACTTGTGAGTAATTATGAACAGGATTGTTGATCATAAACACTTGCAAATCTAATGAGGGGATTGGTCAATGCTACCATCCTGCTGGGTATAAAATGAATCATCTAAGAATCATGAGATAGAATTTCAGTACCAGCAAAAAAGAGCATGTTCTTTGGTTGCCCAGATCCTTGCACATTGAATCTCCTCGACCCAGGGACAGAAAGGTGTGATTCTGAGGGAGTGGCAGAAGAACAGTAGCAACAGAACCAAAAGCCAGAAAGCATAAGACAGAGTGGTGGACTTCCCACAGAGCAACTAAAGCTGTGACTTTGAGCAGGAGGCTTGCTTGCACAGTGGGGTACTTCCAGAAATTTAGCTGGCGTAATTAGGGCGGTTTTTTTTTTTTTTTAATGTTTTATTGTGAATTATATGATAGTTTAGATGGAAGAACCTTAGTCTTACATTCATTCCATCGTTTATCATCTCATTGCCATGGTTTCAATCCCCTCCATGCATCATCAACCAACCAAAGGGTATATCCTAGAAACCCACCCCCTACACTTCCCCCTCCCCCGCCCCCCATTTTTCAGCCCACAGTCCCTTTCCCTCTCTGGGTCAAAAGTCCCCAGCCGCTTCATAACTCCACGTCATCCTCATCGTCTCTGTCTCTATCTCAGGCATCTCTGTTTCTCTGGGTAGGGTCCCACTCTCGGCTCTTCTCCGTTGATGGTCCCAGAGACCTCCGCTCCTAGCCTGGAGAATTAATCA